>NC_041387.1:311236036-311263849 GCF_002162155.2 Triticum dicoccoides | reverse complement strand
ATCAACGCCCCCCCCAACCGCCGGCGACTGCCAACCAGAGGTCTCACGACTTCGAATACCCACGGACCACTAATTTGTTACCATTTCTGTCATTCATATATGCGCTGACAGGTGGGCCCTATGGTAATGTGCGCTGCTGAATGTGGACCGTTTGATTGGTCAATCGATCGTGTTATCAACAAATTACAGAGTTGTTTGGTGAGACAGTGACCGTATGATCACCCTAAAATGTACTACTATTTTATTAACACAGTAAAGACTCAAACTACCATTTCATTCTTTCATATACAGGCTGACAGGTGGGCCCCACGGTTACGCGCCCCGATGGTGCAACACTAGTTGCGCCGTGTGGAACGTTTGACTGGTCAATTGATTGTGTCATCAACAAAATACGGAGTTGTACGGGTGAGCCAGTGATCGTATAATCATGAAATGTATTTGGTTAACACGGTACAGACGCAAGGGCTCATATATACGCGCAAGCACTCACCGCTATAAGCACACACACGTGAACCCTGCCCCTATGAGCACCTTCGAGAGAGTGGACCAGCATATATGATCTTGAGATTTTACGAAGTCACCATAGGTGACTCGTAGTCAAGTGGAACGTCTCCTCCCACTGAACGTACATCGCCGGAAAATAATGAAAGTAACACAAGATAAAAATGCGAGCACCGGGACTTTAACCTTTTTGGGCTCGAGAAACCACTGTCCTCCTAACCATCCAACCACATGTTGGTTAGCACGACAAAATGTATGTGGTGACCATGATGAGCTTATTCTGAAGTCCAGTGACCATATCGTGCTTTCGCTTCAAATAAAATGACCGTAAGTGTCGTCAACAAAATACGGAGCACGCATCAAATGCAAAGTCCATCGGTGTCATCAACAAAATATGGAGATGTATCGTGAGCTAGATACCGTTGTAGTAATGTATATGCTTATTTTCTTAGTGGCCGATTGCGTGTGTGGTGTGGTGGGCACATCATTTCTAGTTGTAGTGGGTCAACATGAAGACTCATGGGTCAGTTCCATCCTACGCCACATATAGGTTGGATCGAGACGTGTTATACGAAGACCCATGTGGAGGACTCAGCGTACAACACGAAGCTACCTGAGTCGCGGAGGACTCTATCCCCACTGGTGATAAGCCGACTATATATGATTTGTAACCCTAGGCCCCGAGTATGTTATACAAGCTTGGGGGCTAGTTCGTCGATACTATACACACACATACAATGCCTGGTATTCACGTCTACTTTGTACACACCCCTATCACTAATATACAGTACCAGGAGTAGGCTCTTTCTTCAACTGCAAGGGTCCGATCCGAACTAGGGTAAAACTTTGCCTCGTATTACCATCTAGCCTAACAGCCAGGGATATCCTACCGAATGATATGATGAAATCATATCTGCCAAATACTAAGAGAGAGGTGTGTCCGGGGGGGCAATGTGTGCGAGAGAGGCCTAAAGATAATGTGCGTGCTGGAGACACATAGGCACATATATGTGCGTATAGAGGGCTAGTAGAGACCGTCGTGTGTATATATGCATGTGAGAGAAATAGTGTTTTCCAACTGAGGTCAGTGAAAAGAGTGGTACATAGTAGTCAGAAAGAGAGAGAGAAACAAAGAGAGCATGTGCGTGAGACACCCCGACACCCTGAGAGAGATTGTGAGCATGTGTCAAAGAGAAATGCCGATGCATATATAGTGTGTGCACTTATGCGTTAGATAGAGATATATATAACGCGTTTGTGAGAATGGGGCGAGGCATAGTGCATCTACATGTAAAAGGCGGTTCTACGCATTAAATTAAAATATAAATGGCATTATTATTTTTGGATGAGATCATGAATTTTGCAAATTGCATATGGACGAAAATCGGTCTATCAGACACCCATACTCTATTGAATTCTAGCATGTGCATGTGTTTATTTAATATTATCGATCCATAGAGTGAGAGCGGTTTGAAATACAGGCAATGGATGCTTTTGCAATTCATATATAAACATTAATTAGTGCACTCCATGTTGTTAGTGTGAAGCACTTTATACATTTGTCACTTGCATGGATACATTCCAAATTGCTAGCTACGAAATAAAATACATGTCGAATTCAACATAAAGGGGGTTTCAAAGATTCGAATTCATAGGAAGTGCATTCATCTATTTGAACCCAAAATAATGGCATTTGTAAATCAGATGTAAAAGGGGGCATCAATCTTTGTTGTGAGTTTGAACATGCTATATATATTCATACGCATATCTAACCTTTTTTTTGCAACCAAGGAGATTATATCTGGAACCATGCATGAACTGAGGTAAGTTGCATATTTTGTAATATATACTCGTGTACAATGTATATTTAAATGTACCCCGTACATTCCAAAATAATCGTAGCTTTAGGATTTTCAAGAGTAAAGATTTGTGAACTTTGATAAATGCTGAAAGTTCAAATCAAGAGAACTGAAAACGTTAATGCTTCTGCAACCAAATATTGAATGAAGCGCCAAATAGGCCTCTGGTCACCCGAAACCGCGCGAGACTAATGTTTGGTGGTAGGAAATTACTGTCCTGACTCTGGCCCGTGTAGCCTATCGGCCCGATGTCCAAAGGTCTAAACCGGGGTAGGTTTGTAACTTCACCAAGACGCGGTCTCAACTGCCTCCGAGAAGCATTCATACGCCGTGGGCGCCTAAACACCCATGCGCTCAGCCGAAATCTATCCCGCCCACATTTGGGACACCTGACATGACTGTCCTACCCCCAACCCGCAATATGTCCGAAATTTTAGATGGGGGCAAAGTTTGTAACTTTCCCCAAATTTCAAACAAGCGCATCTCAAACCGAAACATTGTTCCCCCTTAGTTCCCCGCCTCCCTCCGTTTCCCCATTCATACTCCATAGGTGCAAAAACGCCCTCTACACCAGCTGCGAAACCCCAGCCTCCTCCATCCTCCACCCCATAGTGGCCAATCCACCACTGCCCTCCTTCATCACGCCGGAGTCGGTACCCCGACGTCGTCGTCCAACGCAACCACAACTGCAACACCCTCAAGGACTTAGCAGCTGAAGCCGAGGCAGAGGTGCCTCCACGATGCCGACACTGACGTACGCCGTACCAGAACCACTCCGACCACGCCGTCCTGCACCTAACTGTTGCGGCTCCACTTTTGCAACCGTCCACCGCATCGGAGTTGTTCCTGCTACACCGTCATTCGCCGCCTCGCATCTCCTTCCCCGCCGCTGACAGATGGCCATCGCACCACACTCAACAACTTGTCCATGGGTTTGTCCAAGGCTGCACCATGCTCCACAACTTCTGGTTTCCGGCGAACAACAAGAAGATCGTTGGAAAAATAGAAGGAAGACACAGCACTGCCAGCAGAAAGAGGTACTCCTCTTCCCTTATTCATGCAAATCTTACGTCTCTGCTCACACCGTATACATCCCACGAAAGAAACTAGTTGATCGATTCTTATTGCATCTTCTTCGTGATACTAAATGGACAAGGTTTCCTCCCTTTTACTATTTCACCTTTGCAAGAGGTCAGTAGCCCGCCTAGCTTTCAATTGAGGGTCAGTTAAACCGCAGTTAAAAGAAGCAGCACCTGCTTAGGTGCACGGAGCACCTAGTCCACATGTTCCCCTGGGAAGCGGTGCATTGGTGTCTATCATAGGGGTGTGGGGCGCAGGAGCTGCTTGCGCCTGATCTGGAGGTCGGCGGGGCTTGAATGGATGGCCGGAGGGCGGTGCCAAGCACGGCGGTACGGTGAGGTCGAGGGGAGGGTGCAGGCAGGGGAGGAATACTGGGTCGGTGGTCGCTGGCGTTTCGAGGAAGATCGTCAACACTGACTGGCTGGAGGTAGATGAAGGCGATCTGCCCGCTCTTTGTACATCGGACGGTGCAGAAAAAATGGACTGACCTATTTGCTTTCAGTCGACTATTATTTTCATAGAATCCTGTAGTAATTTAGTGTGCCATGCTTGTTGTAGAGCTATCATATGTCTCCCGTCATTTATTTCTCACCAACCTACTATCTGCTACCTTTACACTATACTAATTGTGCACACACTTCACCCATACTCACACTATTGCTTTTTTATGCATGGGTATTTCAGACTCTGACGCAGTGTTGATGAATGCAGAAAAGAAAAGAAAGAAGTCGCTCCAGTGTAATTCGAAGATAAGCACTAAGCGTTTCAGCGCTCTAATGGGTGCAGTGTCAGCAGTTGGAGACAGTAAACGTAGCTTTGTAGTTGATGATCTCAATTGCCACACACAACCATCCCAGGTGCTTACTTTAACTTCGCGCTGTCAAATGTGGTTGCATGTTGCATATGGTGTCTAGCTTGTATTGCTTCCAATTTGGTTAAATTGCATCTACTTACTTTACACAGTATACCTTTGATAATGACATGCCTTCCTGTTTTTGATACATACTACATATGTCTATTAACCATGTTTGTACATCAAACTAATGCTCTTTTGTATCCCTCGCCAATCACTTATGATGAGACAGTCACTCGAGTGGGTTACTGTGAGACGCCCTACTCGTTTAAAGAGTGCAGTGTCATCCTCCCCACATGATTCTCAAGAAACAACAAGGCTAAATGAAGATAGTCAACGTAGCTCTCTAGTTGATCACCGCAATTCCCCCACACCACCATCCCAGGTGCTTGCTCTTACTTGGCAGTGTGATATGTGGTTGCATTTGGCATATGGTGTCTACCTTGTAATGCTTCTAATTAGGGTAAATTGCATCTGCTTAGTTAACACATTATACTTGTGAATATGACATGCATTCCTGTTTTTGGTACCTACTACGTCTTTTCTATTAACCATGTTTTACATCAAACTACTTTTCTTGTGTATCCCTCATCAATGCTCCTAATTTGTTAAATTGCATCTCCTTATCTTACACGTTATACATGGGAATATGACACGCCTTCCTGTTTTTGGTACATACTACATCTGCCTATCATACCATGTTCTTACATCAAACTACTATTCTTGTGTATCCTGCATCTATCGCTTATGATGAGACAGTCACACGCGTCGGTTAATATGAGACGTAATGCAATACTCTTATAAAGAATGCAATTTCATCCTGTTCACATGATTCTCAAGAAACAGCAAGCCTAAATGAAGATATTGAACATAGCTCTATACCTGAAGACCGCACTTCCCCTACACCACCATCACAGGTGCTTGCTCTAACTTTGCAGTGTGATATGTGGTTGCATGTTGCATACGGTGTCTAGCTTGTAATGCTTCTAATTAGGGTAAATTGCATCTGCTTAGTTTACACACTATACCTATGAATATGACATGCCTTCCTATTTTTGGTACATACTACATGTATGTGTTAACCTTGTTCTTTCATGAAACTACCTCTCTTTTGTATCCCGCATCAATCACTTACGATGAGTCACTTTATTCGTTGCATATTGCATATTATTTCTAGCCTGTTGCCATGTATTGCTTCTAATTTGGTCAAATACATTTCTTAGGGCACCCTTTTAATTTGGCAGAGTGATATTGGTTTCATCTTTCATATGGTTTCTAGCTTGCATCGATTCTAACAAGTTCAAGCACCTTCTACTTAGTTTACACTTTATACATCATACATGTCAATATGTCACGCCGTCCTGTTTTTCATACATATTCCATCCTCCTATCATGCGTCTGCCTTACATGAAAGTAGTGTTCGTCAGTATCATGCATCAATGAGTTCTGAAGAACAAATTTTATTCCTTTTTCTTGTGGGTTTGACTTGACAAGGCCAAATCAAGAAAGAGGAAGGAAAAGAGTAAGGAAGGCGATGATGGTGGTCCTCTGCAACAACGTAAATGGAGCATCTGTACCGATTCTCCTTGTACTGATAGTGCATTACAAGGTCCAAGTCTTCGCTCCCCTACTCCACCATCCAAGGTGCTTGCTCTAACTTGGCAGTGTGATATCTAGTTGCATGTTGCATATGGTGTCTAGCTCGTATTGCTCCTAATTAGTGTAAACTGCATCTGCTTAGCTTACAGATGACACATGTGAATATGACATGCTTTCCTCTTTTTGGTACATACTATATCTGTCTATCACACCATGTTCTTACATGAAACTACTCTTCTTCTATATCCTGCATCAGTCCCTTATGATGGGACACCTTTAAGTTGGCAGTGTGATATTGGTTTGCGTCTTGAATATGACTTCTAGCATGTATTGCTTCTAGTTTGATGAACGCCACCTATGACGAGACAGTTTTAACTTGGCAGAGTGATATTCATTGCACCTTCCATATGGTGTCTTGCAGTGTTTCTAATTTGCTGAAGTGCCTTCTGCTTAGTTACCACATCATAGGTGTGAATATGTCAAGCGGTCCATTTTTTTCATACATATTCCATCCTCGTATCATGACTTTGCCTTTCATCAGAGTAGTGTTCGTCAGTATCATGCATGAATGAGTTCTGAAGAGCAAATTATATTCCTTTTTCTTGTCGGTATGACCTCACAATGCAAAATCAATAAAGCTGAAGGAAATTGGCAAGGCATTGGATGATGGTGGTCCTTCCGAGCAACTGAAACGGACGTTCTCTACAAATTCTACTCCAGCATCCTCCCAACAAGATTTGCAAGACAACGCAAGGCTAGACAGTCAACGTAGCCGTGTAGATGATGAGCACATCTCCCCTACTCCACCATCACAGGTGCTTTCTCTAACTTGGCACTATTATATGTGGTTGCATGTTGCGTATGATTTCTAGATTGTATTGCTTCTAACTTGAATTGCATCTGCTTACTTTACACATAATGCCTGTGAATATGACACGTGTTCCTGTTTCTAGAACATACATGTACATTATGAGCACATCTCCCCTACTCCACCATCACAGGTGCTTGCTCTTACTTGGAACTGTTAAATGTGGTTGCGTTTTCCGTATAATGTCTAGTTTGTACTGCTTCTGATTATGTTGAATTGCATCTGCGTAGCTTACAACGTATACCTGCAACGATCACTTACCCATAAGACACATTTAATTTGGAACTGTGATGAAGGTTGCATCTTGCATTGTCTTCTAGCTTGTACTGCTTCTAATTTCTTGAAATGGCACTTACGACGAGACACTTTTTACCTGATAGAGTGATATTGGTTGCATGTTCATATGGTCCCTAGCTTTCATTTCTTCTAATTTTGTTGAAATGCCTTCCGCTTACTCTTTTTTCATACATATTCCATCCTCCTACCGTACGTGTGAATATGAAACGTTGTCTTTTTTGTATATATTCCATCCTCCTATCCTGCGCTCGCCTTACATCAAAGTAGTGTTCGTCTGTAGCATGCATCAACCAGTTATGCAGAGCTAATTTTATTCATCTTCTTGTGGTTTTGACTTCATAAGGCAATATCAGAAAATAGGAAGGAAAAGAGTAAGTTAGGGGATGTTGGTGGTCCTCCGCACCGACGCAAAGAGAGACTCTCTAGATTTGCCACTGCTACTGCTAATGAAGTTGAAGTCCCAAGTCTACATGATGAGTTCATCTCCCATACTCCACCATCGCAGGTGCTTGCTCTAAGTTGACAGTGCGATAATTGGTTTCATGTTGCATATGTTTTCTAGCATGTATTTCTTCTATTTTAATTAAATTGCACCTGCTGAGTTTATATGTTATACATGTGCATATGACATGGCTTTCTGTGTCTAGAATACAATGCATCTATCTATCATACCATGTTCTTACATCAAAGTACTGCTGTTGTGTATCCCGCATCAGTCACTCATGATTGGACACTTTTAACATGGCAGTTTGATAGTGATTGCATCTTGCATTGATTTCTATGTTGTACTGCTTCTAATTTTCTGAATTGCCACTTATGACAAGACACTTTTAACTTGGCAGAGTAATATTGGTTGCATCTTTCATATGGTGTCTAGCTTGCATTACTTCTATTTTCTTGAAAATCCTTCTACTTAGTTTGCACATCGTAGCTGTGAATATGTCATGCCGTCCTGTTTTTCTTACATATTCCATCCTCATATGGTTGTCTTACATCAAAGTATTGCTTGTCTGTATCATGCATCAATGAGTTCTGAAGAGTGATTTTATTCTTTTGTGTGGTGGGTACAGCTTGACATGGCAAAGTCAAAAAAGAGCAAGGAAAATAATATAGTAGGGAGTGCTACTACTCGTTTAGTGAAACGGAAAAGGATCTGCCATCGAGATTCTGCTGGTACTTATAGTGTAGTAGAAGGTCCAAGTCCACCGGCTAAATCTACAAACACAGTATCACCTGCTCCCCCAGCTGCAGCATCCGCTTCAACTGTACCAGCATCTCAACCAGTTACTCATTTGTTTGCCCTAGAACTGGCCAGTTCCCAAGCTACCTTCACACCTAACACTACTTCCGAAGCACTGCTGACACAACAGGACTTGGCAAGATCAGATGAACCTCATGAGCATCAACACCAACACGGTACCTGACCGAGTCAAGCTGTAGTTGCATGCTCCTTTATATGTACTCTCACAGTTTGATGTACACTAACACTTTCCATATTCGTTGTTGAACTAGCACCATGGCGCAAGCGGAAACAGACATCAGGGATAATGCTTGACAGATTAACAAAATCTAAAGGAGGAAGAATGGAGCTCCATTTTGAGGCAGATTTAAAAAGGCCACGTGATGCTACAGAGTCAGCCAAGTTAGTATCAGAGGCAGCCGTTGCCGTTAGGTGTCATGCACGTATCCTCCCAACATGGATCCAGTACAGGAATGAGAAAGACAATACCTAGTTTAACACCTTCCTTGACCATTTATCCGTAAGTAATGTTATTCATCGCAATTAGTAATATTGTCTTGCTCTGTCCCATACTTTCTAGCTTCCTCCTAATAAGACTCACATTCTTTTTTCAACAGATGAGGTTCAAGTTGGATCCGAAAGATGATGCAACTAAACAAGCATGCACTCATGTTTTTCATTCTTCTCTGCGATAGTATCGGTACCACCGTAGAAAATCTCACTTTGAAGGCAAGGCTAACAATGAAATCGCCCAAACATCTCCAGTGGAATATATTACAGATGAAGACTAAACAACCCTCGTTAAACACTGGTCTGGTCCAAAGTATCAGGTAGGCTATATGTATTTGATCAGACAACATATTGAACTTGTATTTATGTATGTGCCTTACAAGTGTATCTTCTTCTAGGCTAACTATTTGAAGAACAAAACCAACTGTTCTAAAGTGAAATTCCAACAGACAATAGGATCTCGTAGCTATATTCCACACTGCGAGGCTCTTGTAAATAGCTGCTACTTCCTTCTTTTTTTGTGCCATATTATCATATCTGTATTGACTTGTTCCAAATACAGAGGAAAGCCCATGCAGACCAAAAAGAACCTGAACCGAATGCAGTGCAAATCTTCAAGGATTGCCACACCAGCAAGTTGAAGGGCATGATCACACCAGTTCAAGCCGTTGTTGTAAGTCCTTACTCCTCCTGCCTTGAACTGATTGGTACTGTGATGTGTTCATTTAGCTACTTGGTTTGCGGCCAATGTCAGTTACTCTGTTCACTTTTATACATAGTTGTCTTAACGTATCATTTCACCTTACATGGTTTAAAAGAGATGAAGGATATTCTTTTGGTCTTCATCTGTAATCTAGTTGTTATGTTCACGTGCGCACACAATGATAAAATAGCCTGTTTGTTTTATATCTGTTTGCCCATGATATGAATGATGTCATACTATGTTCATCCTACTTTAAACCATGTCTCTTTATCCTTAGAAGTGAACAAATGTGAGGAAATAGACAATACAGTAGGCATGCTACATGGACATATGTTCTGAAAGTGATTTTATTATGTAGTTGGCACTACAATACATGCTAATGTATTACAGTAGTTCACCAAAATAAGTTATGTATAAACGTTTAACCTACTTTGTTTATTTTTGTCTCATTAGTAACTTATCTGGTACACTAATCTACAAGTTCAAACATTCAGGAAGCTATGGAACAAATGATTGAACAACCACAACCACCTGAAGGTGATGAGGCTACCACATGCACAATGTCACCTCTTGCTGCAGTGCATCAGTATCTCTCCACTAATAGTGCAAAAAGCACCTTCCTGCATAATTCTGGGTTGGTTGTCAAGGTAACCTTGTCCAAATCGCCTACTGAACAAAATCTTCCTGCTAGACAGAGTGATATATCTGTGCTCCAGACACAAGTCCAATCCCTAATGGACGTTGTTTCGGAAACAAGAATAGTGGTTGAGAAATGTCGTCAAGATATGAATGGTTTTGAAACCAGACTATAAGACATTCGCTTCGTTGTTCAAGAGCAATGGCAGAAAAAAGGTGGAGATTGTGCTGCTCCATCAGATTCTATAGCCTGAAACATTAGCACTCAGGTCAAATGATATGTGCTTCTATAGATATGATGGTGCTTTTATCTGGAAGGACTCTAAAATTTATGCCAACAGGCCTTTTGTTGTATGGTTGGAATTTATTTTGTTGTGATACACCATTTATGATGCTGCCACAGGCTGCAGTAATTACGACGCTATTTTTGTATAGTGTAGGTTTATCTTAGTAATGTATTCGACCGAAAGCTTCGTAGGAGCCCAACATGCCAACATTCGCTGAGCCCATTCCAATTGGGCTAAAAACGATTACGGGCCGAAATTGGCATGTAGCCCACTAAAAATATCTGGTCCTAAATCATCATAAGCTTTCATATTTTTCTGGTAGGCCTGTGCCCATAGTGAGCCCTTAACAGGCCTAAACATAATTTGGGCCCTCAGTAAAAATAGGCCGTTTACAGGTGTAAATATCTCGAGCCCATATAAAACATTGGCCTTTAATAGACCAAACGTGAGATTGGGCCCTGATTGTGCCAAATAACCTACTGGTCTTAGCAGGAAGAAATGGTGGCCCATTTACGATGCGGATCTTTGAGAGGACGAAATTCGGACGGGCCGTAAATGCGCCGACCTAATACACGGGCCTTTAATAGGCCGGAACTTCGGTCGGGCTATATTATCGTCATTTTTATATGGGCCATTAATGGGCCCGATATGACGTTGGGTCACATATGGCCCATGGTTTTCATCCGGCATTAACAGGCCGAAAATGACAACAGGCCGAAAGTGGCCCAAATCTATAGTTTGCCTCTAACAGGGCGAATTTCAGACATGGCCGAATATGACCCAAATCCTTCACGGTCATTTATGGGCCGAAAGTATTGATGGCCTGTAAATGGGCCCAAATGAAGCCGGACCTTTAACAGGCCATAAATACACCAGGTTGTAATTCGGCCCAATTACTTAGTGGACTGTTAACGGGCCAGAAGTGACCATGGGCTGCGTTGATGACAAGTTTAGGACAGGCCCTTGACGGGCCGATTTGACACAGAGTGTTGGGCCTTTAGCTGGGCCGGCCCATTATGGTCTGCACAATCTTGTGGGCCTTTAGCTAGGCCGGCCCATTGTGGTCCGCAAAATCTTGTGGGCCTTTAGCTGGGCCGGCCCATTATGGTCTGCAAAATCGTGTGGGCCCTTAGCTGGGCCGGCCCATTATGGTCCGCTAAATCTTATGGGCCTTCGGCTGGGCCGGCCCATTTATACTTTGTGGGCCACTTTTGGGCTGGTCCACGTGTCAACATATCATAGGCCCATCTCGACCGTTCGATGAGTGACACCTGTGCCAACGCGCAGCTGACGCATGGATCCATCAGCCAATGAGAATTTTGCACATGGAAAATCAGCATTGGTCATGGCTGTTAGCGGGTTATCGGATCCACAAAACAGACCCGATAGATTAACGGCGGTTAATGGCGTCCCATTATGGTGGATGCCACGTATCGGTCACCCGTGATGAAAGCACTTCTGTGATGCGCGATTTATCGTCATGGAAGTGGACACTTCCGTGATGATAATTTTGGTAATGTCATGGAACACTTTTATGACAGCACAGGTATGACTATCTTGATTCTGTCATGTCACAGCCTAGCTAGTTTATGCATTAGAGTGTTGCATCATGTTTATTCCATCCAATAGAAACTTGAAATGGGGATGATAGAACCCCCAGCCCCTATGAACCCAACTAGGGTTTACTAAAAATATTTTCAATTAACCTGAAATGCCCTTCTAAAATGTCCATCATTTTTGTCTTGGTTCAGAACCTCTGCCAAAAGTGGTGCACAATTTTCTAGATCATCCTAAGGTCTTTGAATTAAATCATAAGTATTTGAATTTGGACATTTAAAATCTATAAAATATTTTAAATGTCCAAACAATCCTAAACTGAAATGTTCAATGTTGTTTATATACTAAACAGTGGGCATGAGCAGTTTTGGGATTTTTGGAGTTGCCTAGGTATTTTTAGAAAATCCACAAAGTTACAGAAAAAATAGAAAACAGAAATAAAAAACAGAGAGAGGGAAACTAACCTGGCAGCCCACCAGCCGGCCCACCTAGCTGGCCCAGCCCAGCAGCCGCTCCAGCGAGCTGCTTGACTTGGCCAGGCAGGCAGGCAGGTGCTTGACGGTGGCTCCAGCGTGCGCCACGCAGCTGCTCGCCGCCCTGCTTCCTCCCATTGCCTCCCTATTGGCCTGGACGACCTCCACGTCGCACCTCGACCCCTCTGGACACGCCCATTCTCCCCCTGCCTCTCTCCCTCGCTCTCCACCTCCGTGGCAGATGCTGTCGCGCCCGCACCACCGTGAAGCTCGCGCTCTCCGTCGTCCCTACGCCGCGCCACCGTGTCCAGGAGCTTCGCCGCCCTCCTCTCCTTCCAGCTAGCCGAGCCCCGAGCGCTCGCTTGCCCCGAGGCCTGTGCACTGACCTCGCCCGACTCCGCCACCGCCGGAGATCCCCTTCGCCGTTGCTGCGGCACCAGCTCGTCCCTTCCCTTTCTCACTCTCATGCACCACAGCGAGCACACCGAGCTCACCCGCACGCTCCGCTGCGGAGCTCGTTGCCGACGAGGCTCCGATCGCCCAACGGCCGGTTACCCTGTCCACTAGTCTCACCACACCCCGAGGAGCCCAACGCACTAACCCTCGTGCCTCGCCGTGCTTCCTAGCGATGCGTTCGAGCTCACCCGAGCTCCGGCCGCCGCCAAACACGTCACCGGCACCGTTTCTGGCGACCCCGAGCCCAACTACCTGCACCACCCGCTGCGGCTCGCTCCGAGCTGTCCATAGAGCCCAACGGCGCCTCGGATGGTGCCCTGTAGGCGAAACCCGCACCTGCACCGCCGCGTTTGGCCTCGCCGGCGGCTAAACTCCAGCGAGTTGAGACCGCTGACCCCCGTTTGACCATGGGTGGGCCCAGTTTGACCCCCCGGGTCAATGACAGGTGGGGCCCAGCCCTGTTAACTAATTAGGATTAGTATTAACTAATAATCAGTTAAACTAATCACACTGACACGTGGGACCCACTGTCAGATTTGACCTAGACTGTCCCCTTGACCACTGACGTCATCCTGACGTAATGCTGAAGCAGTAAATTATTTACTGGAATTATTTTTACACAGGAAATTTCAGAAAATACCACAAACTTCAAAAAATCATAGAAATTAATCTGTAGCTCCAAATGCAAAGTGTCATATATGAAAAATGATCAAAAAAATCCAATCTATCCATCTGTACTAGTTTCATGCATGTTTAAACAAGTTGACCTACTGTTTAGTGCAGAACAATATAAAGAACTTAAAAGGGCCACTTATGAGTTTGAAACTTGAATCTTTGGTTCAAAATGGTTCAAACCCATTTGGTCTTAGTTGCATTAGCCCAATACACTCATTTTGCCATGTCTCATGCATGCATCATATTGTTGCATATTGTTTGGTGATGATTGTGTATCTGTGCTCTCTGCGGCAGGTTCTGCCCACGAGGAGTATCATGATTACCCCAACGAAGAACAATACCAGTGCATCGACCCATCAGGCAAGCAACCAACCATTTGATCATATCGATACAATCCCATGTTCTCGCTTCTGCTCTCTTTTACTGCATTAAGACAACATGATTCAAACTATTGTGTGTTGTGGTAGTTGAACCCATTTCCTCTCCATGACCTGTCATTGCCACAGTAACTAGATGAAACCCACTAGCATGTGTAGGAGTTGATTGAGCCATATGAATGTGTTGTTCCTACCTTGGTATGCCTGCTATGCTTAGAGTCGTGTCAGGTCTAGTTCATCTGGGTGATGGGCAAGAGTGAAATAATCATACGGGTATGAGAGTAATGTGTTGAACACGATTTGGTAAAGGTATCGATGAGAGTCCATGTAGGAGTACATGGTGGGTTATTTCATTGAAGCCATCCTTAAGCACTGAGATCTGTATGTGTGATTTAAGAATCAGCTACTACCATGCATTGGGCCCGAAACCAATGGACCCTCTCGGGTTCTTATTCACCCTAGTCCTCTGTCCAGGAGTTGCAATTAGTTTCTGGTGTTTGTAGCTTACTGGAGGCCGTGGACAGCGCTGACCCGCGGGGTGGGCTGTGATGTAGTAGGTACATGGCCGGGTACACCGGGCACTCGTTAGGTGTCTCGGAACCCTGTACACATCGTTCGGGGCCGTATGTGGAAACCTCGGCCGGACTCCCTGTGGATGGTACCTGGATAGGTGATAAACCTGGACTAGAGACTTAGGTGTTTAGGTAGGTCGTGGCCGACACCCACGTTGGGCTTCCGCTTGAAGGTTGCCGAGTACATGTCGTGTAAACGGCGGTAAGTGGTGAGAGCGTGTATGAAGAAGTACACCCCTGCAGGGTTAACATCATCTGTTCGAATAGCCGCGTCCGCGGTAAAGGACTACTTGGTTTCCTATACAGTTCATAGACAAGTAAATGGAAACTACTAATAGCCTTAAGATAAGCATGAGTGCCGAGGATGGCTCTTCCGTAGGAAGACAGAGGTGGATCCTCGGTAGTGTACTGAAGTGGTGAGTGGTGGACTCGAGTGCGCAAAACCATTTCAAGTTGGTGTCTCGTAGGATAGTTTAGCCAAGATTCAAAGCTGGCTTGCTGCTATAACCCCACCAACCCTTCTTGATAATGTGCATGTATGTAGGATCTGATGTGAGTCTTGCTGAGTACCCTTGTACTCATGTTGCTTCAATTTACGTTTTACTGAAGATGCTACAACCCCTTCTGACGGGTTCTTCGTACACGTTGATATCGATGAGTAGGCTGAAGCCCAGGTGGTGATCCTGAGCTCATGAAGGACCATGTAGTATAGTCAGGCTTACCCAAGCCTCTTTTATTTTACTAGTTGTCTGTACTCAGACAAGTTACTTCCACTGTTGGCTTGTATGCTTGTATGACTTGAATGTGGGTCGTGTGACCCGTATTGTGTGTATGATATGTATGGCTCTCTGAGCCTTTAAATAAAGTACTTGTGTTGTAGAGTCATGTTGTGATGCCTTGTTGTATTTGCACATATCGAGCATATTGTGTGTATGATTGAAATGCTTGGTATGTGTGGGATCTGACCATCTAGTTGTTTATCTTTAGTAGCCTCTCTTACCGGGAAATGTCTCCTAGTGCTTCCACTGAGCCATGGTAGCTTGCTACTGCTCCAGAACACTTAGGCTGGCCGACATGTGTCCTTCTTTGTTCCTGTGTCTGTCCCTTCGGGGAATGTCATGCGATGAATACCAGAGTCCTGTTAGCCCGCTACAGCCCGGTTTACCAGAGTCCTGCTAGCCCAGTGCTATAGCCCGGATTCACTCGCTGATGACCGACACGTTCGATGTTGGGTCATGGATGCCTGTCCCTATAAGTCTGTGCCACTTTGGGTTTACAACTAGCCATGTCAGCCCGGGCTCCTTATCATATGGATGCTAGCGACACTATCATATACGTGTGCCAAAAGGCGCAAACGGTCCCGGGCAAAGGTAAGGTGACACCCATGGAAATACCGTGCGTGAGGCCGCAAAGTGATATGAGGTGTTACATGCTAGATCGATGTGGCATTGAGTCGGGGTCCTGACAGCGTTGGCATCAGAGCCAGACTGCCTGTAGGTTCTCCAAGCCAAACTGGTCTATGTTGAGTCTAGAAATGCTTTAGTTATATGTAGGGGAATTGATTGTGGGATGGAACGTAAGGCTATTTTTACTCCTTTACCTCATGGCATTCTGATCTGAGTCAGTCTATTCTTCCACCGGGGGTTAAGGATTAGGATCTCATCTCTCTATCAGGTTCACGTGTTAATAATCAGTAGTACCTTATAGGTTTGATGATTACAAGCCTAGTTTAGTTCTACTACCCTGTTATGTTTCTAAGTTGGACCCAGAACCTTGATATGATATTGTTGAGTGTCTTTGCAATCCTTTGCAAAATGTCTCAAAATCCTTTTTGAGCATTTTCAGCCGTTATGTTGTCCAAATTCTGCTAGAAATTCTAATGCCTTTGTATTATATCATGTTTCAGATGGAATCCCGCCCTCAGAATCATGTGGTTCGTCTGACTCGATGCCTCGATGTACCTGGCCATACTGCTATGTTGGTCCGGGTAATGACCGAGGCTGGATACCGTTGGTATCCTGAGTACACCGTTGAGGAGCAGTATAGGGACTTCAATCAAAGCCAATACCTCGGCACCGTCCGGATATTTCCTAACTATCCTGGATCCACCGAACCCCTCCATTGCTCATATGGACTTGGGGTTACCATCGATATGGTTGTGCAAGACGCTGCATATTCGATGATGACTATCATACGGGCCAGAACCTCCTTGCTCTGGAACACTAACTTCCGCTATATGCCGATGTCACTTCCTAGCCAGAAGGTTACTTCACAGCTATCTACGCCGACTCTTCTCACGAGGATTCGCTGCTCCGCACCACCACATAGTTGCTTGAGGACAAGGACCATGAAAATCGTGCCTTGCGACTGGAGCTGTTCAACTCCCGTTCTGATCACTAGGCCACCTTGACCCGGTTTGCACCTGCTGTGCAGGCAGGGTATATGGATATGCGGGATCTCTACCCCGTGCGGTCTACTCTGCCGGACCGTATGGATTGGCGAGATGTAGGGGGCATCACTCCTCCTCGTGGACCTCTTCTGCCACCGTTTGATGGTTCCAGGCCACACCCGAGTCCTTATGGACCGCAGGCTCCACATGATCAGCTGTTTCCGGATGATCACGTTCAGCTTCCAGGACATGGGGGTAACTTCTATGAGGATTACTACGGAAATGTCTGAGCTGATAGTAGCACCACTATTATTGTAACAGTTATATCGTCCACCGTCCTGCGTGATATGTGAGATATGACTTAGTGTGTACCACTTTCCGGAGGTTAGAAAAATAACGTATAGGAGCTTGGGATGCCTCCGATGAGATGTAATCTTCCTTTCACCGTAGTAGTACTTCGTTGGGTCTTGTACTAAACCTTGTATGGTGTGTATGATGATGGAATAAAAGAAGCAATTTCTGTATTTACCATGTCATACGGATGAAAATCTTGCATTCCGAGTTATCCATTACATTCTACATTTCTATGTCAGAATCTTGTCATTCTGGACTAAACCATTGTCTTGTTTTCCTAGGATGGTCAACACCCGCAACAACCCTGCTCCCCTAGAGCAGGCCGAAGGCAGCAGAGTTGGGGGTGCAAACCTCCCTCACCCTCCTTCTCTAGCCGAGTTTATGCTGGAGGATGAGAGAAACAAGCGGGAGACCAACCGTTTGTTGGAGCGCATCGAACAGAACACAGCACAACATTAGAGGAATAACTTGGTGTCGCTCAGCGACTTCATCAAGTTACATCCACCCACCTTCCACCACTCCGTCGAGCCTCTCGACGCCGATGATTGGCTTCATAGCGTTACTCACAAGCTACGTTCTGCACTCGTATCTGAGGCTGATAAGGTCACCTTTGCTGCATATCATCTCGAAGGCCCCGCCTGTCTCTGGTGGGAGAACTATGAAGCCATGCGCCCAGCTAGCCATGTCACTACTTGGGCAGAATTTAGTGAGGCTTTCCACGAACATCACATTTCGGAGGTTCTTATGGACCGTAAGCGTGAGGAGTTCTGCAGTTTCACCCAAGGTCGACTCTCTATGGACGCTTACAACAGGGAGTTCGGTAACCTAGCATGCTATGCCACTGAAGAAGTCTCCACCGATGCCAAGAAGCAGGCAAGGTTCCGCAAGGGACTTAGCCCCGAGCTTCACCGAGATCTCCGTCTGCATGAGTGCACCTCCTTCCAGAAGCTTGTGAACAAAGCCATCAGTGCTGAGACGGTTAGACTGATTTCGAAGCAACACGCAAGCATGGCCGTGACATGGGTTCCTCATCCGCTGCTGGACCACAGAAGCGCCGGGTGTGGGTGCCTAACACTGCCCTGCCACCCAGGTTCACACCAAGGCCATCCTATCAGGCGCCTCGTCCAGCTCAGCAATATGCACCAACTAAGCCCTATGGTAGGCCAACTAACAATGCTCCTCCACGCACCAGCTCCGTGACATGCTTCAAGTGTGGGGAATCGGGACACTACATGCGTGAGTGTCCCCAGACCAACCCCAATCAGTCTGGAAAGACTGTTGGCCGTGGCAAGCTAGCAGGGAAGGTGTACTACGCCAAGCCGGCCACCGCTGGACGTGGCCATGTGAATTGTGTCTCAACTGAAGAGGCTCAAGAGGATCCCAACATCGTTCTCGGTACGCTCCTTGTTAATTGCCTCCCGGCATCTGTTCTTTTCGATACTGGAGCATCTCATTCATTCATATCCGAAAACTATGCTCATTTGCATAACACCGCATCCTGTGACATACCTTCCACCATGGAAATTTCTACTCCTGGTTCTAGATGGCAAACCAGTAGGGTAAGCCATGGAATGAAATTCAAGTTGACAGACTTGTTTTCCTTGCATCATTGAAAGCTCTCAAATCTTCAGATATTAATATCATCTTGGGTATGGACTGGATGTCAGCTCATCATGCCAAGATTGATTGCTTCTCTAGGACTGTTCAACTTATGCATCCTTCGGGAAAGATAGTCAATGTCTTGTCCCGAGTAGCCAAGCGACAGCTATATTCCCTTAATGCTAGTCCCTTGCCAAACCTTGAAGACGTTCTGGTAGTCCGTGACTTTCCGGATGTCTTTCCAAAAGAATTTCCAGGTGTTCCACCTGACCGAGATGTCGAGTTCGTGATAGATCTCATTCTAGGAACTGTCCCAATTTCTAGAAGACCCTATAAGATGGCACCACTAGAACTAGCCGAGCTTAAGAAACAACTTGATGAGTCCTTGAAAAAGGGTTTCATCCGTCCTAGTTCATCTCCATGGGCTTTCCCCGTCCTCTTCATCAAGAAGAAGGATGGTACGGATCGAATGGTTGTAGATTATCGACCCGTCAACTTGGTCATAATAAACAACAAGTATCCGCTCCCTAGGATCAACAACCTGTACGATCAGCTCGCTGGATCCTCAGTCTTCTCTAAGATGGATTTGAGGTTGGGCTACCATCAAATCAAAATCAGGAACGGGGACATTCCCAAAATGGTCGTTGTTACTCGTTACGGCCAATACAAGTACACCGTCATGTCCTTCGGGTTAACCAACGCTCCAGCCACCTTCTCTCGGTTAATGAGCTCAATCTTCATGGAGTATTTGGATAAATTTGTCGTGGTTTACCTCGATGATATACTCATCTATTCCAAGAACGAGGAAGAACATGCCGAGCATCTAAGGCTAGTGTTGATGAAACTTCGAGAGCATCGCATTTATGCCAGGTTCTCTAAATGCGAATTTTGGTTGCCAGAAGTGACCTATCTAGGACATGTAATTTCTGGTAAAGGTATTGCTGTCAATCCCGAGCGAGTTCAAGCTGTCCTTAATTGGACTCCACCTGAATCGGTCAAGCAAGTTTGGAGTTTCCTTGGCTTAGCGAGCTATTGTCATCGCTTTGTCGAGAATTTCTCCAAAGTTGCTAAACCTCTAACTGAACTCCTCAAGAAAGATAAAAAGATCGAGTGCACCCCTCAATGCGAGCACAGTTATCAGGAACTGAAAAGATGCCTGACTTTTGCTCCCATACTGGTACCACCAGATTTCTCCAAGGACTTTATTATCTATTGCGACCCCTCGCGACAAGGACTAGGTTGCATTCTCATGCAAGATCGACACGTAATTGCTTATGCTTCACGGCAATTACACCCACATGAGGAAAATTACCCTACTCATGATCTAGAGCTTGCAGCTGTAGTCCATGCACTCAAAACCTGGCGACATTACCTCCTCGGTAATCGTTGCGAAATCTTCACTGATCACCAAAGTATGAAGTACATATTCACCCAACCGGATTTGTATCTCAGGCAAAGACGTTGGGTCGAGTTGATCACAGATTTCGACATAGGGATAACTTACACCCTGGGAAAAGCCAATGTCATGGCTGATGCGCTAAGTCG
The DNA here is from genome assembly GCF_002162155.2 of Triticum dicoccoides. Lineage (NCBI taxonomy): Eukaryota > Viridiplantae > Streptophyta > Magnoliopsida > Poales > Poaceae > Triticum > Triticum dicoccoides. The sequence continues at coordinate 311,243,419 of NC_041387.1, read as the reverse complement.
TAAATCTTATTGCAACAATCTGATGTTGCAACAAAGTCAACCACTTCTCCATGAGGAATTTCAGAAACTTAACCTTCACATCGTTCCTTAAGGATTCCTTTCCACCTTGGTGGCGAAACCTACCCTTATAGATCAGATCATCAAAGCTCAGAAGGTAGATCCGGGAATTTCCCGTATCAAAAGAAACATCAAGAAAGGAGTTGCGGATTGTTTCTCCATTGATGAGCAAGGAGTCGTATACTTCGGGAAACGTCTAGTGGTTCCCAAGGTGCGAAACCTGAGGCGATTGATCCTTAAGGAAGCTCATGAATCTCCTCTGACCATTCATCCCGGTAGCACTAAGATGTATCAGGACCTACGCCAGAGGTTCTGGTGGACTAGGATGAAGAGAGAAATTGCTCAGTATATTGCTAACTGCGACGTCTGTCGTCGTGTAAAAGCAGAGCATCAACGGCCTACTGGCACCCTTCAACCTTTAGCTATTCCTGAATGGAAATGGGATAAAATTGGTATGGACTTCATTACAGGTTTTCCCAGGACCAAGAGAGGGAATAACGCTATCTTCGTCGTTATTGACCGTCTTTCCAAAGTGGCCCATTTCTTGCCTGTTCGCGAGAGTATAACTGCTAGTCAGTTAGCAGACTTCTACATCTCCTGAATAGTGTCCCTCCATGGTGTTCCACTGGAAATTAACTCGGATCAAGGAAGTCTCTTCACCTCTTGATTTTGGGAAAGTTTCCAAAATGCTATGGGAACCCACCTTTCCTGAAGCACCGCCTTTCACCCTCAATCAAGTGGTCAAGTAGAACGCGTCAACCAGATTCTAGAAGACATGCTTCGAGCTTCTGTTATCTCATTCGGAATGGATTGGGAAAAATGCCTTCCATTGGCCAAATTTGCTTATAACAACAGCTATCAATCTAGATTGGGTAAAGCCCCTTTTGAAGTTCTCTATGGACGAAGGTGTCGAACGCCTCTTAACTGGTCAGAAACCGGGGAAAGACAATTCTTTGGCCCGGATATGATCCAGGAAGCAGAAGAGCAAGTTCGCATCATTCGTGAAAAGTTGAAAACAACCCAATCTCGTCAAAAGAGTCAATATGACCGAAAACATAAGGCTATGACTTTTGAGGTTGACGAGAAGGCTTACCTTCGGGTTACTCCTCTGAAGGGAACCCGTCGTTTTGGTATCAAAGGCAAATTGGCTCCTCACTACATTGGACCTTTTTGCATTCTTGCCAAACGAGGAGAAGTTGCCTACCAATTGGAACTACCTCCGCAACTCTCCAGAGTCCATGATGTCTTCCACGTTTCTCAACTCAGGTGTTGCTTCTCGGATCCTATCCGCGGAGTGTACCATGAAACACTTGATCTTCAGGATAACCTCACGTATCGAGAGTACCCCGTTCGTATCCTCGATCAAGCCGAGCGTACCACTCGACGTCATAATATCAAGTTTCTCAAGGTTCAATGGTCGCACCATTCTGAGAAAGAAGCCACTTGGGAAAGGGAGGATCGTCTTCGGCTTGAGTATCCCACCTTCTTCCTAGAGGAACCTAAATCTCGGGACGAGTTTCTTTTGAGTGGGGGTGAGTTGTCACACCCTAGCTAGTTCATGCATTAGAGTGTTGCATCATGTCTATTCCATCCAACAGAAACTTGAAATGGGGATGATAGAACCCCCAGCCCCCTCTGAACCCAACTAGGGTTTACTAAAAATATTTTCAATGAACCTGAAATGCCCTTCTAAAATGACCATCATTTTTGTCTTGGTTCAGAACCTCTGCCAAAAGTGGTGCACAATTTTCTAGGTCATCATAAGGTCTTTGAATTAAATCATAAGTATTTGAATTTGGACATTTAAAATCTATAAAATATTTTAAATGTCCAAATAATCCTAAACTGAAATGTTCCATGTTGTTTATATACTAAACAGTGGGCATGAGCAGTTTGGGGATTTTTGGAGTTGCCTAGGTATTTTTAGAAAATCCACAAAGTTACAAAAAAATAGAAAACATAAATAAAAAAAGAGAGAGAGGGAAACTAACCTGGCAGCCCACCAGCCGGCCCACCTAGCCGGCCCAGCCCAAAAGCCGCTCCAGCGAGCTGCTTGACTTGGCCAGGCAGGCAGGCAGGTGCTCGACGGCGGCTCCAGCGCGCGCCACGCAGCTGCTCGCCGCCCTGCTAGCCTAGACGACCTCCACGTCGCGCCCCGACCCCTCTGGGCACGCCCATTCTCCCCCTGCCTCTCTCCCTCACTCTCCACCACCGTGGTCGACGCTGCCGCGCCTGCACCACGGTGAAGCTCGCGATCTCCGTCGTCTCTGCGCCGCGCCACCGTGTCCAGGAGCTTCGCCGCCCTCCTCTCCTTCGAGCTTGCATCCCCCGAGGCCTTGCACCGACCGCGCCCGACTCCGCCACCGCTGGAGATCCCCTTCGCCGTTGCCGCCACACCAGCTCGTCCCCGACCGTGCTGTCTGCTCCTACAAGACCGCCGTGAGCCCAGCTACCTTCTCCCCCTTCCCTTTCTCGCTCTCGTGCACCACAGGGAGCACACCAAGCTCACCCACATGCGCCGCCGCGGAGCTCGTCGCCGACGAGGCTCCGGCCACCTAACGACCGCGTTACCCTGTCCACTAGTCTTACCACACACCCAGGAGCCCAACGCACTAACCCTCGTGCCTCGTCGTGCTTCCTAGAGACGGGTTCGAGCTCACCCGAGCTCCGGCCGCCGCAAAACACGTCACCGGCGCCGTTTCCGGCGACCCCGAGCCCAACTACCTGCACCACCCGCCGCGGCTCGCTCCCAGCTGTCCATAGAGCCCAACGGCGCCTCGAATGGTGCCCTGTAACCGAAACCCGCACCTGCACCGCCGCGTTTGGCCTCGCCGGCGGCTAAATGCCGGCGAGTTGACCCCGCTAACCCCCATTTGACCACGGGTGGGCCCAGTTTGACCCCCCTAGGTCAATGACAGGAGGGGCCCAGCCCTGTTAACTAATTAGGATTAGTATTAACTAATAGTCAGTTAAACTAATCACACTGACACACGGGACCCACTGTCAGGTTTGACCTGGACTGTCCCATTGACCACTAACGTCATCCTGACGTTATGTTGACGCAGTAAATTATTTACTGGAATTATTTTTACACAGGAAATTCCAGAAAATACCATAAACTTCAAAAAATCATAGAAATTAATCTGTAGCTCCAAATGCAAAGTGTCATCTATGAAAAATAATCAGAAAAATCCAATCTATCCATCTGTACTGGTTTCATGCATGTTTAAACAAGTTAACCTACTGTTTAGTGTAGAACAATATAAAGCACTTAAAAGGGTCACTTATGAGTTTAAAACTTGAATCTTTGGTTCAAAATGGTTCAAACCCATCTGGTCTTAGTTGCACTAGCCCAATACACTCATTTTGCCATGTCTCATGCATGCATCATATTGTTGCATATTGTTTGGTGATGATTGTGTATCGGTTCTCTCTGCGGCAGGTTCTGCCCCCGAGGAGTACCGTGATTACCCCAACGAAGAACAATACCAGTGCACCGACCCATCAGGCAAGCAACCAACCATTTGATAATATCGATACAATCCCATGTTCTCGCTTCTGCTCTCTTTTACTGCATTAAGACAACATGATTCAAACAGTTGTGTGCTGTGGTAGTTGAACCCATTTCCTCTACATGACCTGTCATTGCCATAGTAACTAGATGAAACCCACTAGCATGTGTAGCAGTTGATTGAGCCATATGAATGTGTTGTTCCTACCTTGCTATGCATGCTAAGCTTAGAGTCGTGTCAGGTCTGGTTCATCTGGGTGATGGTCTAGAGTGAAATGATCATATGGGTATGAGAGTAATGTGTTGAACACGATTTGGTAAAGGTATCGATGAGAGGCCATGTAGGAGTACATGGTGGGTTGTTTAATTGAAGCCATCCTTAAGCACTGAGATCTGTATGTGTGATTTAAGAATCAGCTACTACCATGTATTGGGCCCGAAACCCAATGGACCCTCTCGGCTTCTTATTCACCCTAGTCCTCTGTCCAGGAGTTGCGTGTAGTTTCTGGTGTTTGTAGCTTAGTGGAGGTCGTGGACAGTCTTGACCTGCCGGGTGGGCTTTGATGCAGTAGGTACGTGGCCGGGTACACCAGGCACCCGTTAGGTGTCTAGGAACCCTGTACACATCGTTCAGGGCCGTATGTGGAAAACTCGGCCGGACTCCTGTGGATGGAACCTGGATAGGCGATAAACCTGGACTAGAGACATAGGTTTTTAGGTAGGTCATGGCTGACACCCACGTTGGGATTCCGCTTGAAGGTTGCCGAGTACATGTCGTGTAAATGGCGCTAAGTGGTGAGAGCGTGTATGAAGAAGTAGACCCCTGCAGGGTTAACATCATCTATTCGAATAGCCGCGTCCGCGGTAAAGGACTACTTGGTTGCCTATACAGTTCATAGACAAGTAAATGGAAACTACTAAAAGCCTCAAGATAAGCGTGAGTGCCAAGGATGGCTCTCCATAGGAAGACGGAGGTGGATCCTCGGTAGTCTATCGAAGTGGTGAGTGGTGGACTCGAGTGTGCAAAACCATTTCAAGTTGGAGTCTCGTAGGATACTTTAGCCAAGAGTCAAAGCTGGGTTGCTGCAATAACCCCACCAACCCTTCTTGATAATGTGCATGTATGTAGGATCAGATGTAAGTCTTGCTGAGTACCCTTGTACTCATGTTGCTTTAATTTACGTTTTACAGAAGATGCTACAACCCCTTCTGACGGGTTCTTCGTAGACGTTGATATCGATGAGTAGCCTGAAGCCCAGGTGGTGATCCAGAGCTCATGAAGGACCATGTAGTATAGTCAGGCTTACCCAGGCCTCTTTTATTTTACTAGTTGTCTGTACTCAGACTAGTTACTTCTGCCGTTCGCTTGTATGCTTGTATGACTTGAATGTGGGTCATGTGACCCGTACTTGTGTGTATGATATGTATGGCTCTCTGAGCCTTTAAATGAAGTACTTGTGTTGTAGAGTCATGTTGTGATGCCTTGTTGTATTTGCACATATCGAGCATATTGTGTGTATGATTGAAATGCTTGGTATGTGTGGACTCTGACTATCTAGTTGTTTATCTTTAGTAGCCTCTCTTACCAGTAAATGTCTCCTAGTGCTTCCACTGAGCCATGGTAGCTTGCTACTGCTCTGGAACACTTAGGCTGGCCGACATGTGTCCTTCTTTGTTCCTGTGTCTGTCCCTTCAGGGAAATGTCATGCGATGAATATCGGAGTCCTGTTAGCCCGCTATAGCCCGGTTTACCGGAGTCCTGCTAGCCTAGTGCTACAGCCCAGATTCACTCGCTGATGACCGACACGTTCGATGCTGGGTCATGGATGCCTGTCCGTGTAATTCTGTGCCACTTTGGGTTTATGACTAGCCATGTCAGCCCGGGCTCCTTATCATATGGATGCTAGCGACACTATCATATACGTGTGCCAAAAGGCGCAAACGGTCCCGGGCAAAGGTAAGGCGACACCCGTGGGAATACCGTGTGTGAGGCCGCAAAGTGATATGAGGTGTCACATGCTAGATCGATGTGGCATTGAGTCGGAGTCCTGACATCTCATAAAATCGTCATGGATGTACATGCATGACAGGAAACGCGGCCTACTGTGACAAACACGTATCATCATGGAAGTGTATTTTTTTTGTAGTGCAATGTTCTCTCCGTCGAGACGTTCGAGACACTCCAAGTGCCTTATGACCAGCTTTTCCAACAAAGCCTTTCTCAGGGGTGACCGACGGCTCCACCATCCCCCTGGGGCAGATACGCCTCCCTGTTACTTTTGGCAACCACAACAACTACCACACTGAGCTCATCGACTTTGACATCGCTCACATCAGCCTCCCATACAATGCCATCCTTGGGTATCTGGCCCTTGCCAAGTTCATGGAGGCAACTCACCACGGCTACAATGTCCTCAAGATGCCAGGGAGTTGCGGCATGATCACGGTCGCCTGTGTAGAGAAGGTTGCGGTGTGCTCCCTCGAGCACGCCTACCAGGCCGTGGCAGCAGAGAACCCGAATGACGAGGATGTCATCCTGCCTCCGGAGACCACCCTAAAGAAGAAGAAGTTGCTCCTCCTCAAGAGTTGAAAGTATATGATGAGAAAATAGACCCGGGGGCCGTAGATTTCACTAGTGGCTTCTCTCGAGAAAAATAGCATACGGTGGGTGAACAAATTAATGTTGGGCAATTGATAGAACTTCAAATAATTATGATATATCTAGGCAATGATCATTATATAGGCATCACGTCCAAGATTAGTAAACCGACTCCTGCCTGCATCTACTACTATAACTCCACACATGGACCGCTATCCAGCATGCATCTAGTGTATTAAGTTCATGGAAAAACGGTGTAATGCAATAAGAATGATGACATGATGTAGACAAGATCTATTCATGTAGGAATGGACCCCATCTTGTTACCCTTAATTGGAATGATACATACTTGGCATTTCCCCTTCTGTCAGTGGGATTGAGCACCGTAAGATCAAACCCATCACAAAGCACCACTTCCCATGGAAATAAAAATCGATCTAGTCGGCCTAACTAAAGCAAAGATTCGAAGAAGAAATACGAGGCTATAAGTAATCATGCATATAAGAGATGAAAAGACTCAAATAACTTTCATGGAGAAAAACATAGATATGATCATAAAATCAAAGTTTATCGGATCCCAACAAACAGACCCCAAAAAGAGTTACATCAAATAGATCTCCAAGAGACCATCATATTGAGAATCAAAAGAGAGAGAGGAAGCCATCTAGCTACTAACTACGGACCCGTTGGTCTAAAATGAACTACTCACGCATCATTGAAGAGGCACCAATGAGGATGATGAACCCATCACTATAGGAATCAGGATCCTTGCCATCAGCTAACAGAAACCTAACATCAAAGAACGAGCTGACAACAAAGAGGGTGTTTGCCATTAGCCACCTATTTACCTCCGCTAGCTGACGGCAAAGAGGGAGGGTGGCCCACTCGGGAGAACCACCTAACGGCTAATTTCCTTGCCATCTGCAAGCAAACGGCAAAGCTTCGTTGTTATCTTGTATCAGATGGCAAAGAAAGTGGCCAAACTAATGTCTGTTAGCTAGGCTCTTTGTCGTCTGCTAGTAGACGGCAAAGAGCTGGGACCTAACCTAAAAAGAGGCCAGCCCCACTCCTCTCCCTCCCCTCTTTCTCCCTCCCCTCTTTCTCCCTCACCTAACCACACCCCGCGCCACCGCCGCCCCGGCGCTCCGCCCCGCTGCCACCGCCGCCCCAGCGGCCCACCCAGCCGCCCCGCCGCCCCTTCTAGCCACGACGCCCC
>NC_041387.1:311134718-311235597 GCF_002162155.2 Triticum dicoccoides | reverse complement strand
AGTAGCCCCGCCCCACCACGCCGCCGCCCCGCCCCTCCTCGTGGTGAGTTGTTTTGTTTTTTCTATTTTTTCTAGATTTAGTTTATGTTTGTTTAGTTTAGGTTAGGTTAGTTTAGTTCACTTTAGGTTAGTTTAGGTTAATTTAGTTTATTTTAGGTTACATTTAGTTTATTGTTTATTTTAGGTTACATTTAGTTTAAAGATGAACAAAATGAAGTAAAAGAGAGGAGGAAGAAGAAGAAGCCGACGGGTCGAGGGGTCGCCGGTCACCAAGGGGATAGATGGTGGAGCCAGTGGGTCCCACCAATCACGACGCCGTCGCCCATACCAGAGGGCGCGCCCGGGGACAAGCGGGTTAGGGGGTTCCTCGGTATCGATGGAACACTAAATTGCAAGTATCGTCGGTGCGAGATACATGTAGCCGTCGGTGTTGAACACTACATCCATGTCCCACAAGTGACACCAGCGTCCGGCATCCCGCAGCAACAGTTCTCTTCGTCGATGGCGGTCAAGCACCATTGCGAATTTGTCTGGCAGCCTCTGCAATGATGATTAAAAACCAAGTGTTGAAACTTGAAACACCCAAACTGACTCAAGTCGGTTTGGTTGTTTGAACTTTCAAAACTTGACTTTAATCCTCATATCAAAGGATGCCAGACAAATTCGCCAAGGTGTTCAACCGTCATCGGCCACCAGAACTATTGTTGTGGGACGCCGGGCACTGGCGTAACTTGTGGGGCGTGGATCTATTGTTCAACACCGAGTGCTGATGATACTTGTTATTTAGGATTCCATCGATGCCGAGGAACCCCCTAACCTACTTGTCTTGTTGTAAATATTTAGTTATGTTGATGGAAAAAAACAATATTGCTATGAAACTCATCTTTCGATTTAAATATGCAGGTGTTTCCTCGCTGCGAGGGTCTAGTGTTCGAGGAGCTCCACCCCTACGTTCGTGGGTGAGCACAAATGACATCTCCTCCACCCCCCTTGATTTGCTCTGTTCCGGTCTTCGTGCCGATGAAACTTGCTAGCTATAGGTGTCTTCAATCATCAGTATGCGTGACCACTATGCATCTCCCGTTTGAAAGGGTTACATCTATAAATATGCATGCATTTGCATATTTATAACCGTGATTCTTTCGAATGTCCAACATTATCCATGGACAGCCTGAGTATGTGTAGATTGGGTTCGTTTTCCCATATGCTCTGCTCCGGATCTGATGCAGAATTTCGTCGGTGCCTCCCTGTTGTTCTCCCGGTACACATCCTCTCTGCTTAATGCCGAGAGGTGTATCAAGAGAACACCGGGGAGGTGCTGCCGAAATTTTGCATCAGATCCGGAGGAGAGCATCGGAAAATGAACCCAATCTACACATACTCGCGTGGGATTACGACCTATCTGTACCTATTACAGTCTAGGTTGCATGGACGTAATAAAAGTGACAAACTCCATTAACTGATGAATATATACATACTGATTAATTTATATATATATATATATTTCTTATGTGTCCAGTAGCTAGGCAAGATGAGTGATCGTGCGTGGATGTACACCAGTCACACTAGTCAGAAAGACATGACCATTGAATGGTTAACAAAAACCAAGGGGTTTCCGAGAGCCGCATTTGTAAATGGCCAGAGGACAACCTGGTGCCCCTGTGCTGAGTGCAACAATTGGCACAAGAGGACAGAGGATGAAATGGGCAAATAGTTGCAGAAGAGGGGTTTACGTCAGATTATATGGTGTAGACATTTCATGGCGAGTCTGGCCAACGCGCCGGAGTTGAGGTGCTTCATCTTTGCACCGATGAGCATGGTACCGGGATGCAAGACATGGTGTAAGACTTTGATGATGCTCAGGACTCGGACGATGAGATGGAGCAATCTGCAAAGGCCTTAAATGAAATGTTGGAGTGTTCAAAACGTCCTTTCCATGAGCACACTGAGCTTTGTCAGCTGGATTCCATCTCACAAATAATGGCTATGAAGGCTTTGTTCAACTTAGGCAGAGAATGCTACGACCCGATGATGATAGTATTTGAAAAATTTAGGATATTTGGTCTCAAGAGTCATGATTGGCACATATGGATTGAGCGGGTAATGCCGGTGATGTTGCATGGATTCATCCCTGAGGATGAATGGCAAGTACTGGCAGAGTTGAGCTATTTCTTCCGCGTTCTTTTGCAAAAGAACTATCGCCTGACCTGGTAGAAGAAATGGAAGAGTTGGCGCTGGAGTTGATCTGCAAGTTAGAGAAGATATTTCCATTGGGCTTCTTTAATCCAATGCATCACTTGATTTTGCATCTCCCAACCGAGGCAAGATTTGGGGGGCCTGTGCAGAATCGTTGGTGCTATGCAACTGAGAGGATGCAGAAGACACTTTGAGAAAAATGTAAAAATAAACGTAGAATTGAAGCATCGATGGCCCAGGCATTCATTACTAAGGTGGCGACAAACTTTGTGACCGCACACTAGAAAGCCAAAAATCGTCATTTGCATATTCCGAAGCCTCCATACATTTCTGGTGACCCGAAAAGGGTCGATCCAACCTCAGCCTATTCAAAGGGGTTCTGGCACCAGCCCGCGCTTCTAATTTGTTAACGTTGGATTTCAAATAATGGCAGACCATTTAGTTGTGTATCTTCAACAACCTATTAGAAGTTCGGCCGTACATCAAGTAAGTTCTCGGTACATTGTTTTGCAACTTCCAATTCTTTTGAACTGCTCTTATTCCCAGATAAATTTGATACAGACGATACGTAGACAAATTCTCGTAGGAAGAGGTGATCCAAAAGGATTCCGTCAAAGAGTATGAGCTTCTAGAAAAGCATGGACGCGGCTATCCCGGTTTCATCTCTTGGTTCAAAAAACGGTAATTTCCATTAGACCATTTCATTTCTTTGTCTAATTTGTGGCTAATGCAACAATCCCTTTTGCATTAAACTTGTAGGCTAATTCAGAGCTTATGGACGCCGAATTGAGACAAGTCGCTAATGGTATTCACTTTAAGGTCCGTTCATTTGACAAATACAAGATCATAGGGTATAGTTTCTGTACCTATGGCAAAGAGCTATCTATGGCCGACTGAAAGTCTACAAATTGTTGTGTCTCTACTATCGGCGAAGTAGATACCGAGTATTATGGAAGTGTTGAAGCAATTTATGAACTTCAGTTATATGGTGCAAACCGATCAAATGTCATAGTCTTCAAATGTTATCGGTTCCGGCCGAAGGACACTAGAAGGACTCATGAACATATAGGGCTAGTGGAAATCAAACAAAGCACCCATTTGGATGTTCCCGATGTCTATATTATGGCTCAACAGGCAACCCAAGTTTTCTATCTACCGTGGGCCTGTCAAAGTGATACTAATCTCAATGGTTGGGATGTCGTTTATGAAGTGCCGCCACGTGTTAGACCACCTCCCCCCAGTGAAGAGGATTATGAACCTCACATTAACCCAGACACATATGAAGGAGAATTCTTCAAAGAAACACGTATTTCCAAAAAAACATTTCAAGAACCGCTCTACTTCACCCGAGAACATTGAAGTAGACACCGACAGTGAACCCGACTTCAGCCCTCAGCTGGAACAAGAAGAGCCTAAACTAGAAGAGGCTACTACTGCAGATGACCTGTCAATGCTTGACCAATTACGTACAGGTGTCCTTCCACATGATGATGCATTTATTAATGATGATGATGAGCACGTCATTACTGATAGTGATAATGATGATGCCTTTATTGATCCCGAAGCATTTATTGAACCTGACAATTCAGATTATTATTATGTATTAAATATTTTATGTTGTACTTCATTTATATAGTTACTTGTATGATTGTATGACTTATATAGTTACTTGTATAATTTTCATACTTTGTATGATTGTTTGTTATACATAGTGCCATGGTCTTGATATCCGTCCCCGGCGGGCCTTGCCCGCTTTATGATTCAGATGTGGTAAATCCTCTTTTATAACTACTTGTTGCATTTCGCATTTATGAAAATTATGGCCATCAAGTTCAGATAGAGATATTTTAATCTAGGAGGTATGTGAACCGGAATTTGCAACCGACCCTCTTGTCGAGAAGTTAAATTTAGTTGAAAAAGAAAATGAGTATTTGGAACAAAAAATTAAAAGAATTGAAGAAGAGAAGATGAAATTGGAGTTGTATGTTGCCGATGTCGTCGATCATCACAAGATGAAGATGAATGCAATGCTCTTGAAGATGGATGCAATGCGCTTGAAGATTAAGAAGATCAGAAAATATGCCATTGATAATGATGCTTGGTATCATTATGCCGTTGGATCAATTGTTACCTTAGTTGCGATATTCATCTCATTTGTTGTGATGAGGGTAAGTTTTCTCGGGTATTTATTGAGCAAAGATGCGGTGCGGAGGTGGGCACAAACCACTAGGGCGCGCTTGGGCCCCTAGGCGTGCCCACGTGGGTTGTGCTCCACTCGGAGCCCCCCTCTGGTACTTCATTGGCCTAGAAGGTGTCTTCTAGTCCAAAAAAATCACCAAAAAAAATTGTTGCATTTGGACTCCGTTTGGTATTGATTTTCTGTGACGTAAAAAAAGCAAAATACAGCAACTGGGGGCACAATGTCAATAGGTTAGTCCCCAAAAATGATATAAAGTTTCTATAAAATGATTGTTAAACATCCAAGAATGATAATATAACAGCATGGAACAATCAAAAATTATAGATACGTTGGAGACCTATCAGCATCCCCAAGATTAATTCCTTCTCGTCCTCAAGCACGTAAATGACAAAAACAGAATTTTTGATGTGGAATGCTACCTAAGATGTTCATCACATATTCTTTTCTTTGTAGCATGGACATTTGGACTTTTATATGATTCAAAGAATTAGTCTAGTTTTTACATCAAGATTTCAATACTCAAACATATCAACAAGCAACCATGTCTTTCAAAATATCAATACTAAAGCAAGTTATCCCTAGCCCATTATGCTCAATCGTTGATCCATTCATGAAACACAGTCACATATTAGCTACGCCCAATGCTCAAGTACGATCATAGTGCCCCTTAGTTGATGCTTTATAAGAGAAGATGGAGACTGAAATAAAAATAAAATTGCATAAAGTAAGTAGAAACGCCCTTCGCAGAGGGAAGTAGGGATTTGTAGAGGTGCCAGAGCTCAAAGCGAAAGAGATAGAGATAAAACATTTTGGGTGGCATGCTTTTCCTGTCAATGAAAATGATCGAGTAGTTTCCAATACATTCCATGCTAGATTGATCATAGGCGGTTCCCAAACAGAAAATAAAGTTTATTCCTTTTTCCACCATACATTCAAATTTCACTGCTAACCGAATCCATGGGTGCCGTCCATATCAACACTTTCCAAGGAATTTATTATTTGACAACATAAAGTAGATTCATTTTTCATTTCGGGACTACGCATCCCTAATACCTTTGCCGTACTCTCATGCAATGACAAGGTAATAAACACTCATCTTGAGAATAACACATCTAGCATGGAAAAATATCAACCACCCCCTACCGTTTCGTGAGCGGTACAAGCACACAAAATAGAAATTTATTTTGAAATGTAGAGATGGCACATACAAATTTTCTTAGAACAACAATAGAATACCGCATATAGGTAGGTATAGTGGACTCATATGGCAAAACTGGGTTTAAGGATTTTGGATGCACAAGTAGTGATCATACTTAGTGCAAGTGAAGGCTAGCAAAAGATTGAGAAGCATCCAACCAAGAAACAAAAAATCACATAAGCGAGCATTAAGCATAACTAACACTGAATAATGCACCACGAGTAGGATGTAATTTCATTGCATAACTATTGTCTTTAGTGCTCCGTCAGTGACGCAGAGGAGCTGGATGCATAACTATTGACCTCGGAGCCCCCCTCTTGTACTTTTTTGGCCCAACGGGTGTCTTCTAGTCCAGAAAAAATCACCAAAAAGTTGCGCTACATTTGGACTCCGTTTGGTATTGATTTTCTGCAAAGTAAAAAACAAGCAAAAAACAACAACTGGCACTGGGCATTATGTCAATAGGTTAGTCTCAAAAAAAGATATAAAGTAGCTATAAAATGATTGTAAAACATCCAAGAATGATAATATAATAGCATGGAACAATAAAAAAATTAGATACATTGGAAACGTATCAACTGTCGCCGGAGGACACCGGCACCGATATTGGGGCGTCCAGGCAACGCGAGCCCCAGCTCGTTGAAGACAGACATGGCGGCGATCTATGCCTCCCTGTCAGCACGGCGGTATAGCAGGGCGTAGGCCTTCGGAAGGTCCCCTGACTCATCCTCGAGCAGGGTGTTCATGGCTTTGTCCAGCTCCTCGCCCGTCAAGCTCTTTGAGTGCAGCCTGATGTCGCCCGCAGTGCCCCGAAACTCCGATATGGCGCACATGTGCGACTTGAGTGAAGCGAGGTGCTGCGTTAGGAACTCCTTCACAAGCACGCCCCCTGTCAAGGCCCATGCATACATGTCTAAGGTCATCTTCCTCAGGACAGGAGCCGTCCGGGGGTCCGGGGGCCGGAAGCTTTCCACCTTCTTCCTGGCCCTCAGGAGCATGTTGGTCTTGTGGACCACGATGAAGGACACATAGTCGGAACGCTGGGTCAGATCATGCATCCGCAGAGAGAAGAAGTGTTGGAGGAGTGGCATGGAGGGCCTGATACCCACGAAGGCCTCGCCGTAGAAGGCAAAGATGGACAGGAGGAGCATGGAGTTGGGTTGAAAATGCAGGGCATGGACCTGATAGTGGTCGAGGATGTCGGCGAAGAACTCGGAAAGGGGGGGCGAGCCCCGTGAAGATGCTATGAAGGAAGAGGGGGTAAACCACCCGTGCCAGGGTCCGCTGCACAACGGAGCTGGCCCAGATCACGGTCTCCTTCCACTGATTCGTCACTCACCGTATACATGAGCACAAGAGTGAGGTTCCCCTCCTCGGTGATGGAGGACACGATGAGTGCTAGTGCAGGAGAGGAGGACGAGCTTGCGGCTTGTGCTGCGGGCTTCGACTTGTTGGGAGCCATATGCGAAGTCACCAGCATCAGGGTTAGAGAAAGGAAAGGGGAAGCCGGGCTCGATTGGATCTGGAGAGGTCCTTTGCGGAGGAAAGGGGTCCTGAAGCAAGCAAGAAGGAATAATGATGGCCTAGCGATGTGTGCCAGTCTGTTCTCAAGTCAGGGCAGTTGCCGAGATGGCGTGGGGAAGCGGAGGCGTTCGCGTCCCGTCAAGCGCGCGCATCAGTATGGCCCGCAAGAGGTCGGGCCTGCAGCACTTCAGCCTTACCTGTTGGCTTTGCCTCGAAGCCAGCCCGAGCACGCCTTGGGCCCGGGGGATACTATCGATGTTCTAGGAACGAGGGTACCCAGACTTGCCTGGCTATGGCCCACGGTGTGGCTTAGTCGATGGCCTGGTAAGGCCCATCTGCAAGACCGCCCAGACAAGACCCTAAAGAGGGGCCAGGCCTCGTGAAGCGGAGGACACCAAGACCTCTAGAGGGAGAGGCCTCCTGAGGAGCAGACATTTCTATGTAGGTAGCCCGCCTCATGAGGCTGCGATGACATGGGGCATGACGACCAAGGCCAGACGAGCACCAGTAGGCGCAGAGGAGGCGGTTTCCTCTTTGGTGCTAAGGACGCAAGGACAGATGTGGGTTCCCAAGGAATCTCCCAATGGTTTCCATTCCGGTGCTACAAGACCAAGACCAGTGTCTCGGCAGGATGGAGGTCATCACCAAGCCCACCGCTGCATCACGTCCAGAAGCTTTGGAGGCGAAGATGATGCGGAGCATCCCTCGCTCATCCTCATGGACGTACCTACATCTCCCTCAACACCACTTGGACCCATGACAACAGCTCGAGCAAAGGCTATCGAAGATAAGGTGAACTGGCTCCTCTCCGAACTCCCTCTCCCTACTCACGAGACATGGCTACTACCTCATACGGAAACTCTATGTGTGATCAGGTGCTTGGAGGAGAGCCACGGAATAGCTACATGCAATGGCCAAGACGGTGAGGACACCAAGCGTGAAGGATAAGAAGAAGAGCTGATTTGGAAGCTACAAGCCCCGGACGACCGGCCCAGCCCGGACGTCTGACCCTTGGAGGTCGCTGTAGACAAGAGAAGAGACGCAGTCCAGAGCTATAGGCTCCGAACGACCAGACCAGCCTGGACATCCGACCACTCCCAGGCCCCGGATGACCGAGCCAGCCCGGACGTTCATCCCTTCCCCAATAGAACCAAAATCAAGGAAATCCGAGGAAGTCCGAATGTCCGTGCTAGCGATCATAGAATGGAATCTATGGACATCCGAAGACCCTCGGACGTCTGGGACCCCGCGAGCCTCTGGACGACCGGCGCCCCACGGACGTCCTGACCCTAGCTGCGTCCAACTGCGGGCTGATGCCCTTGTACCCCTTCACTTCACCCTCATTTGCACTATGACTATAAATGGACCTATCCCACATCCTAGATAGGGTTAGCATTGATTTAGCTCATTTGTGAGATAGAGCCTCGCTCATCCATTCGGATCTACTCCTCGTGAGGGACCGACACCTCCATCCTGAGAAGATCGACCTAGATTCAAGACCTCCATCCGGAGAAGACCCCATCAAGACCTCCTCACGGAGAAGAATCGGTTACACTTTTTATCATCCTTTGTTGGACTTGGACCTTGTATCTCAACTTGTGTTTCGATGATCTAGCGCATGTGTGATCATATTCTCGTTGGTTGAGTGTTTTCCTCTTGTGTTTCCCCGTTTTCTCTCGTTCCCCTCCTCATGTTCTTCGTGTTCCTCGTAGGGATCCTCTCGAAATGTGAAAGATCGGCCCCTAGGGTTCCGCCCTACATCATATTGGTATCATGAGCCACGTTGATCATGTTTTTGGAGCCCGTCCCCCGTGTTTTCTACCTTGATTTTGTTGTTTTCTTCCTAAATCCAAAAATCCCCACCAAAAATAGCCCCAAATTTTTTTTGTGATTTGTTGATGAGTTTCAATTTTGTTGGATTTGATCCATGGATTTGTGTCGCCACTTGTGGATCTATCTTTCCCCACCCTCCCCACCCTTTTCCATCCACAAGTCCGCCCGAATTCGACATCACCATCTCCCTCCACCCCGAAATCGTGCAGTTCATCCCGTGCTCGATATTCGCTCAGGACCCGGACAACCGGACCCCACCAGACGTGGAACGACCGGACGACCTTGACCACCCGGACGTCCTAGAAAACCTGACGAAACTGAAAGTTTCCAGTTCAGCCACCACCACTTCCCCACTTTCCACCACATCTTGCAAACCATTATACTACCACAGCTTCCCACATACACAACCATCATCCCCCAATACCTCCTATGACGATTTTGACACATTTTGGTCATTGAGATTTTGAGTTGTGGTTCCTGTGTCCTATTGTGTTTCGACTATATTGGTATGGTTCGACATCATCATCATCACCGCTCACCTTCGCAAAGGATTCATCCTCGCCAAGGACGGTAACCTCAACGACATCTTTGTCATAGCTTGCAATTGCATTGATAACCACATGGCCTTACTTTTGCGTGGCTTACCCATCGAGACTAGCCTTTCAGCATTGCCGGCAACGTGACTTGTGCACATTAGTGTTCATACTCCATAGCATACATACCATACCATAGTGGTGCATATCTTGGCATCATCTTTTGCGTCACAAAGTTGTTATCGCATACACAATTGCTATCTTGGTTCGCGAAGTTTTGCATGAGAAAAGAGCTCAAAAGTGAAAGAGCCAACAATGCTTTTAAGCAAAGAGGAAAGATAAGCAAAGAGCTTATAAGCAAGAACCATAGCATCATACTACATTAAGATTGTCATACCCGATCATCTTGGATCATATCACTGGAATACCATACATATAGCATGCTTGGGATAGAGGTCGTTGCATTTTTGCCTAGTAGGTTGTGCACAAGTTACGTATCCGCCTATTGTGCAATCGTCCCTCGTGTATTGTGCAACAAGAGCAAATTCGTGGTTTCCACATTTTGGCTCAATTTTGGTTTGCACAATCCCACTTATCAATTTGCGTGTGTGTTTCCGTGTACCTCTACTTGCTTGGTCTACTTGTTGCTTTGGCAAATTTGTGAATCTTTTCCAACTTTACTGAATCTCACTTATAATTGCATCAAATTTTGTGCCACCATCCTAACCAAGCTCCACCATCAGCTTTTACTTGTGTAGGTGCGAGAACCGACAAGAATTGGTACCAATTGTGCTATTTCATTGTCCGCATTTGAGTGATCTTGATTCATCTCCAACATCGGTCAGGGTACATTTGGTATAAGTTCTTCTCCATCTACCACTCACATTTTTGTTTGGAATGATGGATAGGCCAAGTACTTCTACCAATCCACTCTTCATCGAGCAAGACGATGACATGTCATCATTCATCACCAAGAGCCACCTCTTCAGTGCACAACGAGTGTTGCATCAAGAGACACAAGCAATGACCAACCGCATCGACGACCTCGCCACCGACTTGCGACTCTCCGAGCAACGTACAAGGGACTACTTCGACAACAAGCTCGACGCTCAAAAGGAAGAGAACAACGCAAGAATGGACGAGATCCACGACTTGTTGGTGAACCATCCTCCTTCAACTTCTTCATACTCAAGACAGAGCCGCACAAGTCAACACTCTGACGACACCTTCTCTGGCTCAAGTACACCGACATTGATAACTCTTCAACGAGCCGCACGTCAAGACCGTCATGCATCTCGCAATCCTCTACACGACAAGCATTCACAAGGGCAAGTCAACGAGCAAGTACTTCCTCCTCAACCACACCAGGTTTCTTTTGCACAAGCTCAAGAACGACAACGTCAACGTCGCCAAGAGGAAGAACGAGCGCGTCTACATCAAGAGGAACAAGACGCTGAGGCTCAACGTCTTAAACAACAACAACATGAAGTGCAAGCTCTTGAGGCACAACGTGCCCTTCAAGAATGAAGTCGAGCCATCTCTAACAGCAATCAAGATCGGCGCAATCAAGAAGAAGCACTTCGAGAAGAAATCCAAGAGCGGAACTACCAACCGCGAGTGGAACGTCAAGTTCCTCAAGCTCCTCCACAAGCCTAGCAAGTTCCTCCTCAACCTCAACTTCAACAAGAGCAAGTTGATCATGGACTTCCTCCACGCCAAGAGCAACATGAGGATGATTATCCTCCACGTCAAGGGCGTCATAATCATCCTCGACCACAACACAATGAAGAGCAACACTGCGGCGAGCTAAAATTCACCATGCCCAAGTTCAATGGAAGCAATGATCCCGAAGAGTACCTATCATGGGCATTGAAGGTCGACAAAATATTTCGTTTGCACAACTATGAGGAAGAGAAGAAGATCGCTACGGCATCCCAAGAGTTCCAAGACTATGTGCTCATATGGTGGGAACAAGTCCTTGAGCGCCGAGAAGCAAGAGGTGAACCATCCATCACCACTTGGGCTCAAATGAAAGATGTCATGTGAGCATCTTTTGTGCCTACCTACTACAACCGTGACCTCTTCAAGAAGCTCCAACTCCTCAAGCAAGGAACAAAGAGTGTTGAAGAATACTACAAGGAAATGGAGATAGCCATGATACGAGCCAATGTCACGGAAGATGATGAGCAAACTATGGCATGCTTCTTGAATGGCCTCAATCGTCCCATCAAGAAGATTGCCGACTTCCAACCATACTCCAACCTCATTGAGCTCGTGCACCAAGCTACCAAGGCGAAATGTCAAGTGCAAGATGACTTCAAATACGCCAAGTACTCATCCAAGACCTACGGCTTCTACAACAACCAAGCTTCAACGACTCCTCCAACTTATACCTCAACCAAGCCATCTACAAGCAACGACGACAAGTCAAGTTACAAGAAAGGTTCGACAAGATAGAGTCGTCCTCCTACTACTACAAGCAACATCAAGGAGCGTGCTTCATCATCTACTCCAACCAATGAAGTCGTCAATACAAGCTCCTTCAAGTGTTTCACTTGCGGCGGCTGAGGCCACAAGTCTTTCCAATGCACCAAAAGCGCACCATGATCCTCAACGATGATGGAACCTATGACTCAATGAGTGAGGAAGAATAGAAGCCCTTGAGCAAGTGGACATGCACCGGCGCATGAACGAGGATGAAGATGATCAAGTCTTTTGTGATGAGGATTCGAGCCCCACTCTCATTGTCTCCAAAGTCTTGACTCTTGAACATCAACAAGAAGAAGACCAAGATGCCACATCTTCCACACAAAGGCTGGCATCAATGGAAGGTCCGTCCAGGTCATCATCGATGGAGGTAATTGTCACAACTTGGCAACTGAAGAACTATTCTCCAAGCTATAATTGGTCAAGATGAAGCACCCGCACCCCTACAAAGTCCAATGGCTAAGCGATTCCGGCACTATACGAGTTGAGCATACGGTCCAAGTCTCCTTCAAGATTGGCACATATGAGGACACTCTGGAGTGTGATGTCGTCCTGATGTCTGTTTGCCACCTCCTTCTAGGTCGACCATGGCAATTTGACGAGGCGTCATCCACAACGGGCGTACCAATCACTCTAGCTTCAAGATGAAAGGGAAGGAGTATGTGCTACAACCTATGTCTCCTAGTCAAGTGATAGCCGACAAGCAAGCCACCCATCTTGGAGAGAAAAGTGAGAAATTGATCCACCCAAAAGAGAGTGAGAGCCACAAGCCAAAACCGAGTGCCTCCACGATGAGCGACAAGAAAAACTTAGTCCTATTTGCTACCAAAAGTGAGATGAGAGAAGTGTGTGAGAACCCATCGAGTGTTATGCACTTTGTCCTTGTGTGCAAGGATGGGGAACCAAAAGCTAACACCTCTCATGATCTACCTTTAGTGTTATCTTCTCTTCTGCAGGAATTCCAAGATGTTTTCCCCGATGAGCTACCTCCAGGTCTACCTCCTCTATGAGGCATTGAGCACCGAATCGACCTCATCCCCGGAGCACCCCTACCAAACAAAGCTCCATACCGCGTCAACCCCGAAGAAACTAAGTAGATCCAACGGCAAGTACAACAACTAATCGACAACGTACATGTACGTGAAAGCTTAAGCCCTTGTGCCGTTCCTATTATACTTGTGCCCAAGCAAGATGGTAGTTTTCGCATGTGCTCGGATTTTAGACCTATCAATGATATTACTGTTCGTTATAGGCATCCAATTCCTTGCTTAGATGATATGCTTGATGAACTTAGCGATGCCACCATTTTCTCAAAAAATGATCTTAAAAGTGGCTATTATCAAATCCGCATGCAAGAAGGTGATGAATGGAAAACCACTTTAAAAACTAAATTTGGCTTGTACGAGTGGTTGGTTATGCCTATGGGTTTGTCGAAAGTTCCCGGTACTTTCATGCGTCTTATGCATTTTGTGCTTCGACCTTATATTGGAGTATTTGTTGTGGTTTACTTTCATGACATTCTTGTTTTTAGCAAATCCTTGAAATAGCATCTAAAGCATGTTAGGGCTGTTTTGCAAACGCTTCGCAAGGAACGTCTTTATGCCAACATGAAAAAGTGCACAATTGGTGTTGACGAGCTTGTTTTCTTGGGTTTCGTTGTCTCTTCCAAGGGTGTCCATGTTGATGAATCTAAAATTGAAGCAATTAAAACTTGGCCCCAACCCATCAATTTGCAACAAGTGCGTAGCTTTCTTGGCCTTGCGGGTTTGTACCATCGCTTTGTGAAAGATTTTAGCACTATTGCCGCTCCTTTGCATGCCTTGAGTAAGAAGAATGCTCCTTTTGTTTGGGGATCTTTGCAATCTACCACTTTTGATGAGCTCAAGTCTTTGCTTAATCATGCTCTGATTCTCGCTTTGCCCAACTTTGACAAAACTTTTGAGGTTCATTGCGATGCAAGTGGTAGCGGAATTGGCGGAGTTTTGATGCGAGAAAAACGAGCCATTGCATATTTTAGTGAAAAACTCTCCGGTGCTCAACTTAACTATCCCATCTATGACAAAGAATTGTATGCTTTAGTGCGTGTGCTACATATTTGGGAACATTAGCTTAGACCTCATGAGTTTGTTATCGATACCGATCATGAAACACTTACATACTTAAAAGGCCATACTAAGTTGAACAAGTGTCATGCCAAATGGAGTGAATTTATTGAATATTTTCCCTATGTGATCAAGTACATTAAGGTTAAGGAAAATGTAGTTGCGGATGCACTTTCACGCATATGCACGCTTGTCACTAAACTTGAGTTGAATATTTTTGGCTTTGAGCACATAAAAGACTTGTATGCTAATGACCCATCTTTTGCTACTCCTTATGCTAAGTGTTTGATGCATACATCTTGGGAATGATATTACATCAAGGATGATTATCTTATGAGAGCTAACAAACTTTGCATTCCTGAGTCTTCTCTTCGTTTGCTCCTTTTGCAAAAGGCTCACGAAGGCGGACTCATGGGACACTTTGGACGCGACAAGACATTTGCCACGCTCTCCAACAACTACTTTTGGCCCAAGAAGTTCCGCAACGTCTCACGCTTCACCAACCAATGCTCTACATGTCGCGAAGCTAAGTCTAAAGCTCAATCCCATGGTCTTTACATGCCTCTTACTATTCTGTATCAACCTTGGGAAGACATTAGCATTGATTTTGTACTTGGTTTGCCTAGAACTCAAAATGGCTATGATTCCGTCTTTGTTGTTGTGGACCGATTTTCTAAGAAGGAACATTTCATTCCTTGAAACAAGATAGATGATGCTTCACATGTTGCCAATCTCTTTTGTAGGGAAATCTTGCGACTCCATGGAGTACCGAATACAATCGTCTTCGACCGCGACGTCAAGTTCTTGAGTTACTTTTGGAAGACGCTATGCGCCATGCTCGGATTTAAGCTCTTGTTCTCATCCTCATACCATCCTCAAACCGACGGCCAGACGGAGGTGACGAACCGTATGCTCTCCACTCTACTTTGCATGTTGATCAAGAAGAACATCAAGGAGTGGGAGGCGTGCCTACCCATCGCCGAGTACGCCTACAACTGTGCAAGACATTCGACTACTGGCAAGTCCCCTTTTGGGGTCATCCACGACTTCAACCTGTTGTCCCCATTAGATATTCTTCCTCTTCCACTACAAGAGAGCACCAACTTCGATGCGAGTGCACGAGCAAGCTACCTCAAGAAGATGCACAAAGATACAAGACACACCATTGAACGCCAAGTACAACGACTAGCGTCCAAGCTCAATGTCAACAAGCAACCCATGATCTTCAACATTGGCGATCTCGTGTGGCTACACCTTCGTGAGGACCGCTTCCCCAACAACTGCAAGTCCAAACTTCTACCACGAGCCGATGGACCCTTCAAGGTTCTAGCATGCTACAACAACAGCGCCTACAAGATTGACCTCAAACGAGACAAGTACAACGTGACTGACATCTTCAACGTCAAAGACCTCTCACCATACCATGGTGATGAAACTTACGATCCGAGGTCGGATCTTTCCCAAGGGGGGGAGATGATGCAGAGCATCCCTCGCTCATCCCCATGGACGTACCTACATCTCCCTTGACACCGCTTGGACCCATGACAAGAGCTCTAGCAAAGGCTATCGAAGATAAGGTGAACTCGCTCCTCTCCGAACTCCCTCTCCCTACTCACGAGACATGGCTACTACCTCATACAGAAACTCTCAGTGTGATCAGGTGCTTGGAGGAGAGCCACGGAACAACTACATGGAATGACCAAGATGGCGAGGACACCAAGCGTGAAGGACAAGAAGAAGAGCTTCTTTGGAAGCTACAGGCCCCGGGCGTCCGACCCCTAGTGGTCGCTACAGCCAAGAGAAGAGAGGCAGGCCAGAGCTACAGGCTCCGGACGACCGGACCACCCCGGACGTTCGACCACTCCCAGGCCCCGGACGACCGAGCCAGCCCAGACGTCCGACCCTTCCCCAGCAGAACCAAAATCACGGAATTCCGAGGAAGTCCGGACGTCCGTGCCAGCGATCACAGACTGGAATCTACGGACATCCGAAGACCCTCGGACGTCCGGGACCCCGCGAGCCTCTGGACAACTGGTGCCCCACGGACGTACGGACCCTTGCTGCGTCCAGCTACGGGCTGATGCCCTTGTACCCCTTCACTTCGCCCCTCATTTGCACTATGACTATAAATAGACCTCTCCCACCTCCTAGCTAGGGTTAGTGTTGATTTAGCTCATTTGTGAGATAGAGCCTCGCTCATCCATCCGGATCTACTCCTCGTGAGGGACTGACACCTCCATTCGGAGAAGATCCACCTAGATTCAAGACCTCCATCCGGAGAAGACCCCATCAAGACCTGCTCATGGAGAAGAATCGGTTACCCTTTGTATCGTCCTTTGTTGGACTTGGATCTTGTATCTCTACTTGTGTTTCGATAATCTAGCGCATGTGTGATCATATTCTCATTGGTTGAGTGTTTTCCTCTTGTGTTTCCCCGTTTTCTCTCGTCCCCCTCCTCGTGTTCTTCATGTTCATCATAGGGATCCTCCCCAAACGTGAAATATCGGCCCCTAGGGTTCCGCCCTACATCAGAAGACCACCTTTCGTCACGATTAGATGTACTACTTGTCCCCTTTCGAATTGGCCTTTGTGGGATCCCTTCCTGCCTAAGTTTTGGGGGAAGAGGACCAAGGCCACTATAAATATAGGTTATCCACCACCAAGGATTGAATTCTTTCCTCCCTCACCGACATTGCCCTCATGAGGTTGTTCATCCACTTTACTAGTTCATTCTCGGCTCCTCATGTGGCCAATCCACCACAAAGCAGGAATAGGGTCTTACACCGCAAGGTGGCCCGAACCTAGGTAAACTGTTGTGTTCATCTTCTTCCTCACTCTCACGAATCCGGCTAGGCTAGGCGGTGGGTGCGACGAGCTTGAAGCTTGGGAGGTTGAGATCTTCATACACGCCCCTGAGTTTGAACCTTCTTGGGTCTGCGGAGCCCTGAATCTAACTCTGTGCTTGAGTTAGTTCCCGGTTTTCCCGTGCGCCGTACGAGGCAATGCGGAAAAATTTACTCCACGACCCACAGGCTGCCTATGCCCCACGTTCATGGGGTGGTAACTGCCATTTTACTCGTACTCCCGCCCTTGCCATTTCTGCCACATACGCTGCAAGCATAGCGCAGGGTTGGTGGCGGATGCAAAGGGCACGGGAATGAGTGCCATGGAAGAAATCCAGGCGCCACAGATAGGGACAGGAGGGCTGTCTTGATTCTGTGCACCATCAGTGATGCAGAGGAGCTTGATTGGTGGAGTGTGGTGGTTGGCTCATGGGTGAGGAGCCAGGCCCCGGCCACGTTCGCCTATAAAAGGGGACGTGGGCGAGGTGCTCACTCACACACATCTCCTTCTTCTTCTAGTATATTTCTTCCACCATGGTGAGGGGAAGAGAATGTGGCGGTGCTCCAATGGTGGCGAGGAGTGCTTCCGCTCGAGAGCGCCTTCCTCCTCCTACTAGGGACGTAGGGGCGGAGTCTAGCGTGAGAGGTGGTGGCAAAGGACGAGGGCACGACCATCATGGCGCCCGGGGCCGAGAAGGACGTGGTGGTTCTTTGCTTGCCCCTCCTATAGTTGCCCTGGGCCCGAATGAAGGCCACGTTGGGGACTAGTCACTGGAATTCATCATCAAGCTGCACGGGCCTCCATGCAGCCATCTCCAGCTTCCAACTCCCTTCGCAACGGTGATGAAGGTAGAACAACCCCCGGGACTGAGGCTGCACATGAGGGGCTGCTGCAACGGCAGCATTTAGGCGGACGTGGAGTTCCCTGCGCATCATGTCATGCATCTCCGACGTGGCTGGAAATTCTTTGCTCGTACCCATAGCTTGGCGGCATGGCACGTTCTCCATTTCAAGTTAATGGATGCCACCCTCTCTCAGTCAAGGTCTTCCGGCATTCAGGTGCTCGCTTAGGGTGCTGCGCAGAAAGCTCGACCAACGATGAAAGCAGCTCCTAGAGAAACAGCGAGAAGGAGGAGAGTGATGGAGAAGACGATGGTGTCGAGTGGGAGGACGACGACTCTGACTCCGACTGAGCGCCAGATGCACCTTCACCGTTAGTAGGGGGTCGGTGGCACCACCATATGCACCTGGGCCTTCTCCCCCCGGCAAGGCGATTTATGGGGTGTTGGATGTGGGTGTCTCCGCCTCCTCCAAGTGGACCCCCGCGGGCTTCATCATGGACTCCGGCTTCATCTTCCCTGCCTGTATCCCTCCTGCTGCATCCCACTGGTCCTAGCGTTGGTGACCAGGGCATCGCCTAACTGCTCTCCCCGCTCATCACCTTCGTCCGCACCCTCCCGATCTTGTCAGGCTGCGTCCCACGGGCCCAGACTGGGTCAGGTTGGGCCTCTACCTAGACACTCCTTTTTCCCTCTTCACCTCCCACTGTAGTTCCTAGGAGGAGAGGGACAAGAAAGGGATTACGGGGCACTTAACTTTGTTCAATCTAAAACATGTAGGCACTAGCCAAACTTTAGTCTTAAATATGTAATCTCTATTATCCATATTTGTACTATGTATGGATTGTACTTGTCTATCCGCATATTAATGAAAAGAGACACGTTTGTCGGGTACTTGTGCATGTATCATATCTGTGCAGAGGAGGAACTCCTCTATACTTTCAGGTAAACAAGGTCTTCTGACAAGTTGTCTTGCTGGTTCCTTTCACCATTATTACGAAGCTTGGCCCGGTGGGCTTCGGAGTGAGGGAAGAAACCGGCCCCTTGCCAAACCTTCTTTTCCAAATGTCACATTGACCGCCCTGACCAAAGTAACCCTCGGGTCAAAGGATGGGAGCATAAATGTTTCGAAGGTGGCAAGTTTTTTCTATGCACACGTGTTTTCCTTTACGGGGGCACATTATGGATATCTTAAAGGGAACTTATCTATTTGGCTTGTCGGGGATCAACATGTAAGCTTATTTCCATTCCTCCTTTTGGGATTGTGTCCATGGCAGGGGCCCTGTAGTTAGTACAGACGAAAAACATAACATCATGTGATCCTTTCTAAATGATCATGGCAAATTGATCCTAAGATAATAATGCATGCAAGTTTTTAGGCGCCAACACTTTGTTTTATTATCTTTGCACAGGGTCTGTGGCTGGCTTTGTACAAAGGGTTACATGCACATCGATAAGGCTTGTACAAAAGGGTGGTTGTCAGGGATGGGCTTGTTAGCCGTGCCTTATGGGTAGAACTTACAAAGATGCTCAATATTCCATGAGTTTTGTACCTTAATGCCATCTTTAGTGTCCAGACGGATTGTGCCACGTCCTGTGACTCGTGCTACCCGGTAGGGGCTATCCCACTTCGGCGTCAACTTGTTGGAACCCTTGGTGGAATGAACATGCCTAAGGGCAAGGTCACCTTCCTCAACTCTCTGGGCATGGACCATCTGGCTATGATAGTGGCACAAGTCTTGCTGGTAGCATGCAGCACACACAATGGCCCAGAGACGATATTTCTCAAGGAGCACGACATCATCATGCAGGTGCTGCTCTTGCTCTACTTCATCGTAGGCAAATAATCGAGGTGACCTGTATATGAGTTCCGTGAGGAGCACTGCTTCTGCCCCATACACTAGGGAGAAGGGAGTCTGGCCGTTGGCTTGCTTCGGTGTCATACGGAGGGACCAAAGAACCACCAGTAGCTCGTCGATCCAGCGTCTGCCGCATTTCTTCGGCTCATCAAAAGTTCTTGTTTTGAGTCCACGCAGCACTTCAACATTCATCCTCTCAGCTTGGCCATTTCTCCTGGGATGAGCAACAGGGGCAAATGAAACCTTTCTTCCAAGGGTCTGAACATATTTCATGAAGGCGCGTCTTGTAAATTGGGTGTCGTTATCATTGATCACTTCGGCGGGAACTCCAAAACGGCACACCAATCCCTTCAAGAACTTGATAGCTGATTACGTGGTTACCTTCCTCACTGGCTCAACTTCTAGCCACTTTGTAAACCGGTTGATTGCAATGTACAAGAATTGAAATCCCCTGGCAGCACGGGGGAAGAGACCCAAGATGTCGAGCTCCCAGACCGAAAATGGCCAGGACAAAGAAATTTTCTAGAGAGCTTGAGTTGGTTGATGCCTGTTCTTGGAGTGGAACTGGTAGGCTTCACATCTGGTGACTAGCTCAATCGCATCTTGGAGGGCCGTGGGCCGGTAGAAACCTTGTTGAATAGCTTTTCCAACCAAGGCCCTTGATCCAATATGGGAGCCGCACACGGCTTTGTGTATTTCTGCTAGTAGTTCCTGCCCCTCTTCCCGGCAAATGCACTTCAACTTCACACCGTTGGGCCTTCTTCTGTATAGTGCTTCATCGATAAATTGATCCATACTGGCCCTCCAGGCTACTCTTTCGGCTTCTTCTTACTCTTTAAGGAGTTCACCTGTTTGAAGGTAGTGGGCTATCTGCTGCGCCCAAGTTGGAGCCTGAGGCTCAACAACGAAGACCAACAGCACCTCCTCGTTCCTGGGAGCGCTCACCTCGACCACAAGAACCTGCGGCTCAGTGTGAGAGTGCTGCTCACCAACTGAAGTGGAGTTGTTCTCGGCAGCATCCCTACCAGCGGCTTCGGGAAGCTCTGGCAGGAGATACTTGCCAGATTCCAATTTCCTCATTTTTTTGGTCATCATTGGTGGACATACTAAAGGTTGACTTAGTTGGTAATCAGCAATAGATAATCAGCAATAGATAATCAGCAATAGTTCTTGGTTCCACAAGATGCTTTTGTGTTGAACACTTCAATAGATAATCAGCAATGTTGTTCTCTCCACGCGGCA
The DNA here is from genome assembly GCF_002162155.2 of Triticum dicoccoides. Lineage (NCBI taxonomy): Eukaryota > Viridiplantae > Streptophyta > Magnoliopsida > Poales > Poaceae > Triticum > Triticum dicoccoides. Next base: position 311,214,741 of record NC_041387.1, on the reverse strand, counting down.
CGTGTTCTGTTGGTAATCCATCAAAGTGCTCTTCCAACTTTCTCACTTCCTGTACATATGCCTCCATCAATGGGCTCTCGTAATCCTCGTTGACTTGCCTCACTACGAGCTATGAGTCTCCTTGGATGATCAACTTCTTGATTCCCAACTTTACTACGATTCTGAGCCCGGCAAGGAGCCCCTCATATTCTGCGGTGTTGTTTGTGGACTTCTCCCACGGGAAGTGCATCTGAACACCACATCTGAAGCCACAAACAACACCTCATTGCCGGTTCTCCCACGAGAACTGTCTCTAATACTTCTTCATCTGGGCTGAGTGTCCATTCAATAGTGAACTACACTAACGCTCTGCTCTGAATTGTTGAGGTACTTTCATACTTCAGGCTCAAGATTGATAGCTGTACCATTCAACGATCCTACCAGTGGCTTCAGGGTTCCTCACTATGTGTTGCAGTGGGAAACCAGTGACAACTATGATCTCATGGGCTTGCAAGTAGTGGCGCAGTTTCCTTGAGGCCATGATGAGGCTGAAAATCTACTTTTGCACCCCAAAATACCTTGACCTAGCCCCCTGCAACAGGGATCTGACAAAGTATAATGGCGGCTGCACTACTTTCTTCCTTGCCGTGGTCTTGGAATTGCCTTCACTAACTTTCTCTTCTCTCTCTTGATCTGTGCCCGATCCTGCTGCAACTAGTTCAGTTTCACCTCCAGAGGGAACAGTTGTTGTAGCTGTCTCTTCATCCATTTCCCATTGTGCCACCAACGCTGCACTAACAACTTGATTTGTTGCCACTAAATATAGAAACAGCGACTCTTGTGGTCTAGGAGCGACTAAGATTGGGGGCAGAGGAAAGGTAAGCCTTCAGGTCTCACAGTGCTGCTTCTGCTTCTAGGGTCCATTTCATTGGCCCTGCCTTCTTCAGAATTTTGAAGAACGACAAGGAACGCTCGGCAGACTTGGAACTGAACCTGCTTAACGTGGCAACGAATCCAGTTAAGCGTCTCACATCATTGACAGTCATGGTTGCTAGAATCTGCTCAATTACCGTGATCTTGTCGTGGTTGGCCTCTATCCCTCGGTGTGACACACAGAAACCAAGTAGCTTGCCGGAGGGCGCGCCGAACACAAACTTCTTAGGATTTAGCTTCAGGTTGATCTTGTGTAAGTTCGCAAAGTCTTTTTCAAATCTCAAATGAGCAACGATCTATCCTTGGTTTTGACCACTATGAGCTTCTACATTCTTGTGAAACTGAGGCTCAAAGCCAATATATACTGCTCTTGCAAAAGTCGATCTAGCGCTCTTTAACTCCAAGGGCATACGTACAAAGCAATACGTGCCACATGGAGTAATGAACGCGGTCTTCTCTTCTTTTTCCTTGGACACGAATATCTGATGGTGTCGGTGCAACAGACCCTAGGCCTATTGCCCTGACTGTGCATGGGCACAAGATCAAGAATAAAGCACCAGTCTAAGATTAACTACAAGGAACCAAGAGACTCGAACAACCAACAAGAAGATAAGAGGGACCAAGACCAGGCCAGAAGAACAAGATGTCGTCAGGAAAGAGGCCTCCCTTATCGGGCAGGCGAGCCCGGCAAGGGGCGAGGCCACCCCAGAAAAAGATGAGCAAGGCGTCTCGGCAGGGCTTGCCGGGACCTGCGGAGGCCAGATCGCCTCCCTGACCGCTCCACCACGGCTCATGTCGTTGATAAGTGCGGTGTCAAGCCGCGGAGTAATTAAGTGGCAGCCATTCGTCACATGGTAGCCACTTTCTACCAAGAGAACTCACAGATGACATCCATCCTATGACATATCAGGCAAGCAGGCATGGAGCTGGCAAGATAGCCCGGCAAGCCTTGCCGGGCAACCAACGACATGATGTTAAGCGGCACATTGAATGCGCACTGTCAGCCTACAGAGTTAGGTATGGTTGCACTATTTGCTATCTTATCAGTGTCCACTGACTAATTTGCCACTGTGGTGACCCCTTAACCTATGAAAGGAGTCATATGGCAACAGTTCGAGAGGTTGGAAAGTTAGATCACCCACGCCCCCATACGCGCGTAGCTGCTTCCCTGAGGCAACCGTTGCCGGGCAAGTGTACTGCGCACCACCACTACATTTCCACCATAAATCCACCAAAGCAGGAGTACGGTTTTACACCTCGCGGTGGCCCGAACCTGGGTAAAATCACCTGTGTGATCTCTGCCGCGCTGCCCCACGTTGGTCTGCGCTTTGTGCAACGCGACTCCCTTCTATCGAACTAGCAAGGGGCCCTCCTGGTCCCATAGGTGGCCATGGTTTCTCGCGACATCTTTCGCGCACCGGGTAGGGGGTTCGCTGGTGCGAACCTGGAGACATGAACAGTGCATCACCTTCATCCCCATCTACATCTTCGACGACACCGTCGACCATGGCGTCCAAGAAGAAACCAGCTTCTTCAGCTCATCCATCCACCTCAAAGAATCCACTGCCCGTGGCCTCCAGTGTGCGGGGCGCGCGTAGACGCACGAGGAGGTGAACGCTGTTGGGGATGTGGTCGGAGAAGGCGGCACCACCACCATTTCCTCATGGCCGACGTGGAAGTAGGAGGCACTAGAGGAGAGCAGCATCAACAACACCTCGACAACCATGCTCCGCTCACCGACAGGAACAACCGCAGCGATGGTGCTTGGTTTGGGGCAAACCACCGCCCTCTGGCCGCCCCTGTCACAGGCGCGACCGCTATGTGTGCGCTTTCCTACCGGACGAGTCGACCAATCTGCCTCGAGCGCCTCCGCCTCACCAACCTGCCATCCAGGTGGTTGCACCGCAATAGCGGGGGTGGAGTGCTGCCGCCGCTGGCTCCGTCTGGAGCCGAGCGACGACGCGGTCGACTTCTTCATCATCTATGCCAAGCACAGCCTTGGAGGCCATGGCATGGGCTCAGCTGCTGCTATGGTTTCCACCAGCAGATGAGCAGATGGACGAATGGTGCGACACTATCCAAAGTCTGCTCGGTTTCACTGAAGCCGAGGGCTCACGATGAGCTAACCCGCCGTGACCTCCCCAATCGATGGCGACGGACCATTCTGCTGCTCGTACGGAGGGGACCGTCCCGACGTGCAGTCCCCACCACGGCAGCCATCACGGGCGCGGACAAATCAAGACCCTGATGATGTCTCAATGGCCTCCTCTGGCCCTCGAGCACATTTAGGCCAACGGCGAACCCTGAAAGATAGGCGGAGAGGAGAGATGTGCGTCGTCGAGCAGCGCCATGATATCCTCCTCCAGGCCAACAGACGTGATGGCCCCGATGTCGACGAACCCACGCTCAGTGTTGGCGGCCCCCTACCCTTTGAGATTGGTTGCACTGCCTTCATCCGTGAGCTACGGTAAGTCCGTTGGCCATCCATTCGCACGTTCAAGCCAAAGATACCTGAGAAGTACGACGAGAGGCTGAACTAGACAGAGTTCCTGAGCATCCACACCATCGATGTTCAGGCTGCCAGGGGGAGAGGTGAGAAGGTGTCCACCAATTAATTCTCTTTGGCCCAGAAGTCCAATGTGAGGTCTTGGCTGATGCACCTGCTAGAGAACTCTATTTCGTCGTGGGCAGACATGTGCCATGAGTTCATCGGTGCCTTCACAGATGGCCACCAGGAGCCGCTATTGCTATACTTGGCAGAAACAAACCAAGTAGTTAGTGCAGCCTTGGTAGCACAGCGAGTAGTGAAAGAGGAAGATAGTGGGCAGAGGTCGGTAGAGTCAGATAAGGATCAGAACAGCAGTGGGCACGGCAACGAGAGCAACCCCAAGGATGTGGCAAGGAAGAAAGTGGTGCAATGCCTAGTGTACTTCGTCAGCTCCTTGTTACAGGGGGGTAGATCGAGGTACTCTGGCATGCAAAATTTGATTTTTGGTCTCATCATGGCCTAAAGAAAACTATGCCACTACTTCCAAGCCGATGAGATCACGGTTGTTACTCGTTTCCCGTTTCAACGGATACTCTGAAATCCAGAGGCTATGGGCAGAATAGTGCAGTGGGTTTTGGAGCTATCCAGCTTTGGTTTACAGTTTGAGAGCACATCAACAGTCCAGAGCAAGGCATTGGCAGAGTTTATTGCAGAATGGATGCCAAACCCTGATGAGGAAGTAACAAAGACAGTTATCCCCGGCAAGGAATCACCCCAAGAATGGATTATGTATTTTGATGGTTCTTTTTCCCTACAAGGTGTAGGGGCTAGCGTGCTTCTTGTCGCCCCCTCCGGGGAGCAATTGAAGTACGTCCTCCAAATGCATTTTGCTCGGGAAGGAGCCACCAACAATACATCAGAGTATGAAGGGCTCCATGCCGGGCTCAGGATTGCAGTAGAATTGGGAATTAAGAAGTTGATCATTCGAGGAGATTCACAGCTGGTGGTGAGACAAGTTAACAAGGATTGCCAAAGTCCATTGATGGAGGCATACATCGAGAAAAGTGAGAAGATTGAAGGAGCACTTTGATGGATTACAAACAGAGCATGTACCCGTGCAGAAAATAGCATAGCTGATAATCTATCGAAGTGTGCTGCGCAGAAGCTTCCTATGGAACCAGGAATTTTTGTTCTCCGTCTTACTTAGCCCTTTGTATCCCTAGCAATAATGGCCCAGAAGAGGAGAAAGTTGGACACCAGTAAGCCTCTCCCTGTAGAGCCGTCCGCTCCAGGCAGAGACCCTGCCGGAAACAACTCCTCGCAGCCTGCCGTACCACCCCCTCTAGCCGAGGCCACGGACCCCGTGTACGAGGCTGGTGCTCTCGCAGCAGAGGAGGCGCCACTAGTCCTCGTTGCTGAGTCACATGCTCCAACTTTGGCAAGGCACATTGTCCGCTTCCTCCAAACGGGAGAGCTTCCCAACGATCAAGATGAAGCTGGAAGAGTAGCACGGACCCCAGAGGGCCAGTATGTATCGGTTTGTCGATGACACTCTGTACAGAAGGAGGCCCAATAGTGTGAAATTGAAGTGCATCTACCGGGAAGAAGGAAAGGAACTGTTGGTTGAGATAAACAAAGGAATGTGCGGCTCCCACATTGGATCAAGGGCATTAGTTGGGAAAAAATTCCGGCAAGGATTCTATTGGCCCATAGACCTCGAAGATGCGGTCGAGCTAGTCATTTAGTGTGGAGCCTGCCAGTTCCATTCCAAGAAAACCCACTGGCCTGCCCAAGTGCTTCAAACAATCCCTCTATCATGTCCATTTTCGGTCTAGGTGCTCGATATCCTCGGCCCCTTTCCCCAAGCAATCAGGGGGGCTTTGAATTCCTGTTTGTTTCCATCGACAAGTTTACAAAGTGGCCGAAAGTGACTGCCTTGAGAAAGGTGGCTACTCAGTCAGCTATCAAGTTCTTGAAAGATCTGGTGTGTCGTTTTGGAGTTCCGGCAAGGATCATCACCGACAACGGCACCCAGTTCACGAGTCGAGCCTTCATGCAATATGTTCTTGCCCTCGGATGCAAAATCACATTTGCCTTTGTGGCACACCCCCGAAGCAATGGACAAGATAAGAGAGCGAACACTGAAGTGCTGCGTGGACTCAAGACAAGAACCTTTAATACATTGCAAAAGCACGGCAGGCGGTGGATCGAGGAGCTGCTGGTGGTTCTCTGGTCCCTCAGAATGACACCAAACCTAGCCACTTGGCAGACTCCCTTCTCCCTGGTCTACGAGGCAGAAGCAGTTATCCCCATAGAACTCATTTACGGGTCGCCTCGAGTGCTTGCTTATAATGAACTCATGCAAGATCAGCACTAGTGTGACAACGCTGTCCTACTCAAGGAGAACCGTATCCGGGAGGCTACGCGTGCCGCATGCTATCAACAAGCCCTGCATCGCTATCATAGCAGCAGGGTTCATGCTCGGTGTTTTGAGGAAGGTGACCTTGTCCTAAGGCGCGTTAAGTCCGCCAAGGGTACACACAAGTTATCACCAAAGTGGGAAGGCCCTTACCGGGTAGTACGAGTCACCAGACGCAGCGCAATCCGTCTGGAGAGAGGAGATGGCATTCTATTGCAAAACTCATGGAATATTGAGCTTCTCCACAAGTTCTACCCATAAGGCGTGAGGTGCCGGGCCCTGCCCGGCAGCCACCCATTTGTACAGGCCTTGCCTCGGCTACTTGTAACCCCTTGTACAAAGACGGGGTGATGACCCATGAAGAGAAAATAAAGAAGCGCTGTAGGGGGCCGCCAACCTAGATTGCATGCATGCATGAGCATTCCAGATCACGGCGTAAGCATTTCATGAGCACCTGCATATGCATATAGATAGGATTGCATCATGCATTCATTCCCATCTGCATGGAGCTGCAGGTTCTTGCCGTGAACTTGGCTTCGACAAGGAGATTGGGAAGATTACCCGGCACTGCGATCCCCAGCAAGCCAAACAGATAAGTTTTACCTCTTGTCCCGTGTGCTGTAAGTTGTTACTTAGGCATTAGGAAACCTCACCGCCTCTTATTAGAATTAGGTGCTCCCATTCCTGACTCGTACGCTGGTTTGATCAGGATGGTCGCAGTGGCCTTTGGTAAAAAGAAGTTGGTGGGGGGCTGGTCCCTTTGTCAGTAACCCGGCAGATGTGGTTCTCCGGCAGACAAAGGGTACCAGCAAGGTAGCCTCCTGGGAAAAACACGTTTATTTACAATAAAGAGGCATCTCCCCTCTGCATGGACACATACAGGCACGAGTCCCTAGGAAGGTTCATTTTTTTCATTAGCATGCTGATACAAGTACAAGCATTACAGAACACAAACATGGACACAAGAGATTACATTATTTGAATTAAAATTTGGCAAGTGCCTATAGATTTAATATTGAAAAAAGATAAGTGCCCTATGATGTCTTTCCCCCTGTCCATCTCCTACAGGACGAGGTCGAAAAGGCAGAAGGGAGGCATAGCTAGAGTTAGGTGTCTCCCTAGGATTAGGACGGCGCCGCTCTCGGGCAAGGAGGAAGAAACCGGAGGGCAGGCGTGGATGGTGACGCTGCCGGAGGATCAGGTGGAGGGGCACGGAGTCACCGGCAAACACGACTCGTCAGAACGGTCGCCCCCGTTCTTGATGCTTCGTGGGTTGCCGCCGTAGTCCACATCACTACCACCCGAAGACCCCAAATCATCAGCCACATGGAATTTCATGCTCTCTGGCTTACCGCACAGATAGCATGGTCGTCCCCAATGTCCCTAATGTCGGAAATCACCGCACATCCCGACGATGTGTACGAAGACGAGAAGCCCGCCTACGCAAACAGAGGATGACGCTTGGAGAAACCAAATCTGCCCTCGCCAATGCCAGACCTCCCCCAAGGCTCTGCCTCTGTATCACACAGGGACGAATAATGAGGAGTGATTGACTACCATGCTCCGCGTCCACCGCGGGCCTCAGCATGGTGTCGTTTGCATCCCCTCCCACCAAAATCAAGGCTACGGGTGGCACGACGGCGAGCGCGCTGGAGTCGCCACCTCCAGCGTTACCACCACGCCGCCCGAGCGTCCTGACGACCACAAAGAATTCTGAGCTAAAGCCCCGGGGCCAGCCCCAAGCTCTCTCTTCTAGCATATTGAAGATGGAGCAAGACAGAGGAGAGGGAGGATGCGGTTGAATGCCTCCACTCCTCCCTTGCTCTTGCTTTTATAGGATAGAAAGGGGTAGGGGTCTGGCTTCGTTATGGGTGACTACCACCCTCCTCCACCAATTCAGGGAAGCAGGGCCCTCGCCACTATGCTCTCCAGCACCACGCGCCTCCGTTACCCACCCCACGCAATGCATGCAACATACGTGGCTAAGGATAAGGGCATGGTGGGAAGTGTCAATTGGAAGTTTCTACCCCCTGTGTTAAAGTCATTCATGGGCCATTACTGGAGTGGCCCCACCACTATTGGCTTTACACGACGCATGGGGAAACCGGAAACCGGCCCGAAATCAAGACTAATGAACATCCAAAGAAGATCTCAGAAAACTAGCCTCTTCAGTAGCTCTGCCTGCGCACTTGTTAGGCCCGACCCTAATGACGCTCGGCAGTGCGTTCGGGGCAGGCCCGGGGGCTTCTGTCGGTGCAACAGACCCTGGGTCTATTTCCTTGATTGTGCACAGGCACAAGATCAAGAATAAAGTGCCAGTCCAAGACGAAGTACAAGGAACCAAGAGACTCGAAGAACCAACAAGCAGATCAGAGGGACAAAGACCAGGCCAGAAGAACAAGATGTCATCAGGAAAGAGGCCTCCCTTGTCGGGCAGGCGAGCCCGGTAATGGGCGAGGCCATACCTAGAAGAAGATGACAAAGGCGTCTCCACAGGACCTGCCGGGACCTGCCGACGCCAGATCGCCTCCCCGATCGCTCCACCACGACTCACGTCGTCGATTAGTGCGGTGTCAAGACACGGAGTAATTAAGGGGCATCCATTCGCCACATGGCAGCCACTTTCTACCAAGAGAACACATAGATGACGCCCGTCCTATGACGTGTTAGGCAAGCAGGCGTGGAGCTGGTAAATTGCCAGGAAACCAACGACGGGACGTTAATCAGGGCATTAAATGTGCACTGTCAGCCTGCAGAGTTAGGTATGATAGCACTATTTCTATCTTATCAGTGTACAATTACTAATTTGCCACTGTGGTAACCCCTTATCCTATAAAAGGAGGCCCGTGGAAACGGTTCGAGAGGTTGGAAAGTTAGATCACCCACGCCCCCATACGCGCATAGCCGCTGCCCTGAGGCAACTCTTGCCAGGCAAGTGTACTGCGCACCACCACTACATGAGTAGAGTTTTACACCTCGCGGCGGCTCAAACCTGGGTAAAATCGCCCATGTGATCTCTGCCATGCTGCCCAACATTGGTCTGCTCTTTGTGCAACACGACCCCCCTACCGAACCAGCAATGGGCCGTCCTAGTCCAATAGGTGTCTGTGGTTTCTCGTGACATATGGTATCCATAGTATGCATCAAAAAAGGAAAGAACATCACACCCGGAAGTGGAATCCACAATCTCATCGATGCGCAGCAAGGGGAAAGGGTCCTTCGAGGATGCCTTGTTCAGATCTGTCAAGTCTATGCAAAGCCTCCACTTCCCATTCGCCTTGCACGCCACCATTGGGTTTGCTAACCATGTTGGATGCAAAACACCCTTGACTAAGCTAGCCGCTTCAAGTTTCTTGATCTCCTCGGCAGTAAACTGTTGTTGTTCCAAAGCTTGCTTTATGACCTTCTGCTTGACGGGTCGGGCATGAGGACAGATAGCAAGGTAGTGCTCGATTACCTCCCTGGGAACACCGGGGATGTCAGATGGTTGCCAAGCAAACACATCGACATTCGCCTGTAGGAAGACAACAAGCATGCTTTCCTATTTGTCGTCAAGGGTGACACTGATGGTGAATGTACTATCAGTGCCAGCATGTCCTGTCGGGACCCTCTTCAAGCAGGTGAAGCAACCATGGATCTCTTACTAGTGGAACTCTCCGGCAAGACATCAACAGGTCCAGCGCACTCCGGAGAGGCGCGCTTCCCGGATTCCTTTCCAGGATCTCTGCTAGCCTTCTTTCCTTTCTTTATTTCCTTGTCAGGAGGTGCAGCTTCAGGGGCCTCAGCAGCTGTCTCGTCTCGGTACATCTTATCCACGCATATGATTGCATCTTTCTTGTCTAATGGGATGGAAATGACGCCCGTCGACCCTGGCATCTTCAGAGTATTTTAAGCATAGTGGGATGCTGCCATGAACTTTGCCAAAGCTAGGCGGCCAAGGATCCCATTGTAAGGCAAAGGAAGATCGACAACATCAAACACAACCCTCTCAGTTTGGTAATTCAGCTCCCCGTCAAATGTTACCGACAGCATAATCTTTCCCTTAGGTCAGCTCCTGCCGAGGTTAACTCCTTGAAAGTGCCAGTAACTTTGAGCTCTTCATCTGATATTTGTAACTTGGTGACTACCATGGGAAAGATCAGGTTCAGTCCAGCCCCACCGTCAACTACCATCTTTGTGACTTTGAGGTTGCGGATTGTTGGCGAGACCAACAATGACAAATACCCTACTGCAGTAGTGTAGTCAGGGTGATCCTTTTCATCAAAAATGATAAGCGTGCGGGACCATTTGAGCGGCTTGTGAGAGTCTGCAGCTGGCTCCACAACATTGACCTCACGCACCCCTGCTTGAGCTGGCGGTGCGAGGAGTGCAGGGATGCACCTCCATCAATGCACATAGCTTCAGTCGCTCTCTGGAATTCTTGCTCACTAGTTTATTCCTCATCTCTTTCATCACTCTCATTATCTTCTTCCTTCTTTGCACAGCCTCTAGCGGGTTTCTCTTTTTCCTCTTCCCGCCAGCACCTTCTTGGTCTCCCTCCTTGTCATGCTTCTCATACTCAGCTTTATGCTTCTTCATAGTTGCTCGACTTGATGACACTCTTGGAGATCATGACCCCTGGTGCGGTGGATTTTGCAGCATGGCCCATTGGACTTCCCAGCTTTCTCCGCAGCCGCAGCCTCGCGGCAATCAGTTCACGCGGTAACTTCCTTGCCGGGGGCTTCGGTTTTGGCCTTCTTATCAGTGCTAGGATGGCCAGAGCCCTCAACAGCCAATACTGAATTTTCCTTGCACTTCTTATTACACTTCCGCCCCTTCCTCTTCGAGCCAGCGGCCTCATCGTTGACGTCTGAATGGACCTCGACTCCATCCTCCTCTCTGGGGAGTCGCCTTCTGATGTCTACTACACAACCTTCTTCTTGTAGACGTTGTTGGGCCTGTAAGTGCAGAGGTTTGTAGGAAAGTAGCAAATTTTTTCCCTCAAGTGGATGACCCAAGATTTATCAATCCGTGGGAGGCGTAGGATGAAGGTGGTCTCTCTCAAGCAACCTTGCAACCAAATAACAATGAGTCTCTTGTGTCCCCAACACACCCAATACAATGGTAAATTGTATAGGTGCACTAGTTCGGTGAAGAGATGGTGATACAAGTGCAATATGGATGGTAGATATAGGTTTTTGTAATCTGAAAATATAAAAACATCAAGGTAAATAATGATAAAAGTGAGCGTAAACGGTATTGCAATGGTAGGAAACAAGGCAAAGGGTTCATACTTTCACTAGTGCAAGTTCTCCCAACAATAATAAGATATTTCAATCATATAACTATCCCTCAAGATGCAACAAAGAGTCACTCCAAAGCCACAAATAGTAGAGAACAAACGAAGAGATTATGGTATGGTATGAAACCACCTCAAAGTTATCCTTTCTGTTCTATCTATTCAAGAGTCTGTAGTAAAATAACATGAAGCTATTCTTTCCGTTCAATCTATCATAGAGTTCATACTAGAATAACACCTTAAGACACAAATCAACCAAAACCCTAATGTCACCTAGATACTCCATTATCACTTCAAGTATCCGTGGGCATGATTATATGATATGCATCACACAATCTCAGATTCATCTATTCAACCAACACAAAGTACTTCAAAGAGTGCCCCAAAGTTTCTACCGGAGAGTCAGGACAAAAACATGTGCCAAACCCTATGCATAGGTTCATGGGCGGAATCCGCAATTTGATCACCAAAACAGACATCAAGTGGATCACGTGATATTCCATTGTCACCACGGATACGCACGGCAAGACATACATCAAGTGTTCTCAAATCATTAAAGACTCAATCCGATAAGATAACTTCAAGAGGAAAACTCAATTCATCACAAGAGAGTAGAAGGGGAGAAACATCGTAAGATCCAACTATAATAGCAAAGCTCGCGATACATCAAGATCGTGCCATAGAGAGAACACGAGAGAGAGAGAGAGAGAGAGAGAGAGAGAGAGAGAGAGAGATCAAACACATAGCTACTGGCACATACCCTCAGCCCCGAGGGTGAACTACTCCCTCCTCGTCATGGAGAGCACCGGGATGATGAAGATGGCCACCGGTGAGGGATTCCCCCTCCGGTAGGGTGCTGGAACGGGCTCCCGAGGGGTTTTTGGTGGCTACAGAGGCTTGCGGCGGCGGAACTCCCGATCTATCTTCGTCTTTGATGTTTTTAGGGTATATGGGAATACATAGGTGAAAGAAGTCGCTCGGGGGAGCCTCGAGGGGCCCACGAGGGTGGAGGGCGCGCCCAGGGGGAGTGGGCACGCCCCCATATCTCGTGGCTTCCTCGACGCTTCCCTGGCTTGCACTCCAAGTTCTCGAGATCATGTTCGTTCCAAAAATCATGCTCCAGAAGGTTTCATTCCGTTTCGACTCCGTTTGATATTCCTTTTCTTCGAAATACTGAAATAGGCAATAAAACAGCAATATGGGCTGGGCCTCCGGTTAATAGGTTAGTCCCAAAAATAATATAAAAGTGTATAATAAAGCCCATAAACATTCAAAACAGATAATGAAATACCATGAATGCTTCATAAATTATAGATACGTTGGAGACGTTTCAGCATCCCCAAGCTTAATTCCTGCTCGTCCTCGAGTAGGTAAATGATAAACGAAAGAATTTATGAAGTGTGAATTCTTGCAGGTGCACAGGTTTGATCAATGATAATTTCAATCACCTTTTGTAGCATGATTATATGTCATAACAGTAGTTCATCTCATAAAACTTCTCAAGATCAAGTAACAAGCTATTCACATGTTAAAGCATAGACCATAAACTTTCTTGAAAACTAGCAAACTTCATTTTTAGTCATCAAACAATTACAATTCATCTTATTTTCGGGAAGGGTCTATGTCAGAGCTTTGATTTAGCAAACTCCACATACTCAACTATCATATAGTCTTCTACAATTGCTAACACTCATGCAATACTTATGGTTATGGAGTTTTAATCGGACACTAAGAAAGATAGGGGCTTATAGTGTTGCCTCCCAACGTATTCACCTTTGGGTGGTGTCAACATCAATAGTTCATGCTAACTTACATCCAATTGGATATATATATATATATATATATATATATATATATATGTATATATATATCAGGATCTTTCCAACACGAGGTGCTTGCCAAAGGATAAAATGAAAAAGGGAAATGTGAAGATCACCTTGACTCTTGCATAAAGTAAAAGACATAAAGTAAAAGATAGACCCTTCAAAGAGGAAAGCAGAGGTTGTCATGCTCTTTTAAGGTTGGATGCACGAAATGTTAATGCAAAAGAACATCACTTTATATTGCCACTTGTATATGGACCTTTATTATGCAGTCAGTCGCTTTTATTGCTTCCATAACAAGATCTTTTAAAGCTTATTTTCTTGACATTAATAGATCATACATATTTAGAGTGTAATTTTTATTGCAAGCACTGGTGACAACATACTTGAAGGATCTTACTCAATCCATAGGTATGTATGGTGGACTCTCATGGCAAAACTGGGTTTAAGGATATTTGGAAGCACAAGTAGTATCTCTACTTGGTGCAAGGAATTTGGCTAGCATGAGGGGGGAAGGCAAGCTCAACATGTTTGAATGATCCATGACAATATACTTTAATTGAGATGTGAGAAAACATAACCCATTACGTTGTCTTCCTTGTCCAACAACAACTCTTTAGCATGTCATACTTAATGAGTGCTCACAATTATAAAAGATGTCTAAGATAGTATATTTATATGTGAAATCTCTCTTCCTTCAATATTCTTTCATGAATTGTTCAAATGACCAACACAAAGCTTGCTAACCTTCAATAAATTTACAACCTCTACTTCTTAGATGTGAAGTCATTACTCCCCATGGGATTAGCAAATGAAACATATATAATTTCCGATTTATGACATTCAACTCATTAATCCATTTACTCATAGGATATAAGTGAAGCACACGAGTAAATGACAAACTACTCCAAAAAGATAAAAGTGAAGATCAATGAGTAGGTAAATAATTATGTAACTATGTGAAGACTCTCTCTCATTTAAGAATTTTAGATCTTGGTATCTTATTCAAACAGCAAGCAAAATAAAATAAAATGACATTACAAGGATAGCACGACTCATGTGAAGAAGCAAAAACTTAGGTTCAACCGATCCTAACGGATAGTTGTTGAAGAAGAAAGGTGGGATGCCTACCGGGGCATCCCCAAGCTTAGATGCTTGAGACTTCTTGAAATATTATCTTGGGGTGCCTTGGGCATCCCCAAGCTTAAGCTTTTATGTCTCCTTAATTCCTCTCATATCATGGTTTCTCTTCTTTTTATCAAAAGCTTCATCCACAACAAACTCAACAAGAACTCGTGAGATAGGTTAGTATAAACCAATGCAAAACCTTATCATTTTCTTCTGTAACAAATCGCTAAATTATTATTCAACATTGCATACTACATGCCTATACATATTTAATTCTCCTGTCCTCAAATAGAATCATTAAACAAGCAAACATATGCAAACAATGCAAACATAACAGCAATCTGTCAAAACAGTACAGTCTGTAAAGAATGCAAGATTCATCATACTTACCTAACTCCAAAAATTATGAGAAAAATAATACGCTGTAGAAGATTTATCCGAGCTCAATATGCAAAAAGTTTGAACATTACAACATTCTCTGACTTGTTTAGGGAATGTTTGCAACAGCGGTAAACTTTCTGTTTTCAAACAGCAACATGTATACTAGAAAAATAAGCATGGTAAAGGATATCCTTGACATTTTTATTGAAACTAAAGATGCAAAACATTATTATAAATAAAATCAAGAAAATACTAAAAATATAAAATGACGCTCCAAGCAAAACACATATCATGTGGTGAATAAAAATATAGCTCCAAGTAAAGTTACCGATGAACGAAGACGAAAGAGGGGATGCCTTCCGGGGCATCCCCAAGCTTAGGCTCTTGGTTGTCCTTGAATATTACCTTGTGGTGCCTTGGGCATCCTCAATCTTAGGCTCTTGCCACTCATTATTCCATAATACATCAAATCTTTACCCAAAACTTGAAAACTTCACAACACAAAACTCAACAGAAAACTCGTAAGCTCCGTTATTATAAGAAAATAAAACCACCACTTAGGTACTGTGATGAACTCATTCTAAATTCATATTGATGTAATATGTACTGTATTCCGACTTCTCTATGGTTCATACCCTCCGCTACTACTCATAGATTCATCAAAATAAGCAAACAACACATAGAAAACAGAATCTGTCAAAAACAGAACAGTCTGTAGTAATCTGTATCAAACGTATACTTATGGAACTCCAAACATCCTACCAAATTAGGAAGTCCTAAGAAATTGTGTACCAATCCAGACCAAAAAGAATCAGATCAGAATCACGTTTCTGTGAATTGTCCAAACTAATTTACTGGGTGCAAAAGTTTTTGATTTTCAGCAGGATCAACACAACTATCACCGTAAGCTATCCTAAAGGTCTTACTTGGCACTTTATTGAAATAAAAGCTATAAAACATGATTACTACAGTAGCATAATCATGTGGACACACAAAAACATTAAGGATAAATATTGGGTTGTCTCCCAACAAGCGCTCTTCTTTAATGCCTTTTAGCTAGGCATGATGATGAAAATGATGCTCACATAAAAGATAAGATTTGAAACATAACGGGAGCATAATGAAGCATATGACTAGCTAATTTAAGTCTAACCCACTTCCTATGCATAGGGATTTTTTGAGCAAATAACTTATGGGAACAATAATCAACTAGCATAGGAAGGTAAAACAAGCATAACTTCAAGACTTTCAACACATAGAGAGGAAACTTGACATTATTGCAATTCCTACAAGCATATGTTCCTCCCTCATAATAATTTTCAGTAGCATCATGAATGAATTCAACAATATAACCAGCACCTAAAGCATTCTTTTCATGATCTACAAGCATAGAAAATTTACTACTCTCCACATAAGCAAATTTCTTCTCATGAATAGTAGTGGGAGCAAACTCAACAAAATAATTATCATGTGAGGCATAATCCAATTGAAGACTAAAATCATGATGACAAGTTTCATCATTATTCTTAATAGCATACAAGTCATCACAATAATCATCATAGATAGCAACTTTGTTCTCATAATCAATTGGAACCTCTTCCAAAATAGTGGATTCATCACTAAATAAAGTCATGACCTCTCCAAATTCACTTTCATAATTATCACAATAAGATTCAACATCCTCCAAAATAGTGGGATCATTACTTCCTAAAGTTGCAACTCTTCCAAACCCACTTTCATCAATATAATCATCATAAATAGGAGGCATGCTTTCATCATAATAAATATTCTCATCAAAACTTGGGGGACAAAAAATATCATCTTCATTAAACATAGCTTCCCCAAGCTTGTGGCTTTGCATCTCATTAGCATCATGGATATTCAAGGAATTCATACTAACAACATTGCAATCATGCTCATCAACAAAGATCTAGTACCAAACATTTTAATGCATTCTTCTTCTAGCACTTGAGCATAATTTTCCTTTCCATCATTCTCAAGAAAGATATTAAAAAGATAAAGCGTATGAGACAAACTCAAATCCATTTTTTTGTAGTATTCTTTTATAAACTAAACTAGTGATAAAACAAGAAACAACAAGATTCGATTGCAAGATCTAAAGATATACCTTCAAGAACTCACCTCCCCGGCAACGGCGTCAGAAAAGAGCTTAGTTGACGGGGTGTGAGTGCCGCTTACCTAGCCTCCCCGGCAACGGCGCCAGAAAAGAGCTTCATGTCTACTACACAACCTTATTCTTGTAGACGTTGTTGGGCCTCCAAGTGAAGTGGATTGTAGGACAGCAGCAAATTTCCCTCAAGTGGATGACCTAAGGTTTTTCAATCCGTGGGAGGCGTAGGATGAAGATGGTCTCTCTCAAGCAACGCTGCAACCAAATAACAAAGAGTCTCTTGTGTCCCCAACACACCCAATACAATGGTAAATTGTATAGGTGCACTAGTTCGGCGAAGAGATGGTGATACAAGTGCAATATGGATGCTAGATATAGGTTTTTGTAATCTGAAAATATAAAAACAGCAAGGTAACTAATGATAAAAGTGAGCGTAAATGGTATTGCAATGGTAGGAAACAAGGCATATGGTTCATACTTTCACTAGTGCAAGTTCTCTCAACGATAATAACGTACATGGATCATATAACTATCCCTCAACATGCAACAAAGAGTCACTCCAAAGCCACTGATAGCAGAGAACAAACGGAGAGATTATGGTAGGGTACGAAACCACCTCAAAGTTATTCTTTCTGTTCTATCTATTCAAGAGTCCGTAGTAAAATAACATCAAGCTATTCTTTCCGTTCAATCTATCATAGAGTTCATACTAGAATAACACCTTAAGACACAAATCAAACAAAACTCTAATGTCACCTAGATACTCCATTGTCACCTCAAGTATCCGTGGGCATGATTATACGATATGCATCACACAATCTCAGATCCATCTATTCAACCAACACAAAGTACTTCAATGAGTGCCCCAAAGTTTCTATCGGAGAGTCAAGACGAAAACGTGTGCCAACCCCTATGCATAGGTTCATGGGCGGAACCCGCAAGTTGATCACCAAAACATACATCAAGTGGATCACATGATATCCCATTGTCACCATAGATACGCACGACAAGACATACATCAAGTGTTCTCAAATCATTAAATACTCAATCTGATAAGATAACTTCAAGAGGAAAACTCAATTCATCACAAGAGAGTAGAGGGGGAGAAACATCATAAGATCCAACTATAATAGCAAAGCAGGCGATACATCAAGATCGTGCCATAGAGAGAACACGAGAGAGAGAGAGAGATCAAACACATAGCTACTGGAACATACCCTTAGCGCCGAGGGTGAACTACTCTCTCCTCGTCATGGAGAGAGCCGGGATGATGAAGATGGCCACCGGTGAGGGATTCCCCCTCCGGCAGGGTGCCGGAATGGGCTCCCGGTTTTTGGTGGCTACAGAGGCTTGCAGTGACGGAACTCCCGATCTATCTTCGTCTTTGATGTTTTTAGGGTATATGGGAATATATAGGCAAAAGAAGTCGGTCAGGGGAGCCTCCAGGGGCCCACGAGGGTGGAGGGTGCGCCCAAGGGGGGTGGGCGCGCCCCCTTTCTCATGGCTTCCTTGATGCTTCCCTGGCTTGCACTCCAAGTTCCCGATATCATGTTCGTACCAAAAATCACGCTCCTGAAGGTTTCATTCCGTGGACTCCGTTTGATATTCCTTTTCTTCAAAATACTCAAATAGGTTCTAAAACAACAATATGGGTTGGGCCTCCGGTTAATAGGTTAGTCCCAAAAATAATATAAAAGTGTATAATAAAGCCCATCAACATTCAAAGCAGATAATAAAATAGCATGAATGCTTCATAAATTATAGATACGTTGGAGACGTATCACCTTCCTTCTTCAGCTCGAGCGCATTTTTCCACCAAGGTGTATAACTCCTTGACAGTCTTGGTCATCCAAACATTCATTTTGGAACGGATCCTCCTGTTGCGCTTTTTTCAGTGGAACGCGGCAATTACAACTGCCGGGTGTATCTCTGAAATTTTGCGGTGCACTTGATTGAATCTCTACATATACTTTCGCAAGCTCTCCCCTTCCTTCTATGGAAGGACTTGCAAATCATTGGACCGTCCTGGTTCTTGGTGGCCGCCCATGAAGGTGCCAACACATTCATTGCATAGGTCAGCCCATGATGAGATGGAATTCTCTGGCATGTGCATTAGCCATGACCTCACATTGGGCTTGAGTTCTAAAGGGAAGTAGATGGTGAACACCTTCTCATCTATCCCTCTGGCGGCCTGAAAAACAATTGTGTAGATGATCAAGAACTCTACCGGGTTCAGCTTTCCATCATATTTTTTGGGAAACTCTTCCTTGAAAACGCGGGCAGATGGCCAACGGCTTGCCGCAGCTCGCGGGTGAAGGCAGGGCACCCAACCTCGAAAGGAAACTACCCACCCTCACTGGGCACAGGGTCATCGATCTCTGGGCCATTGCGTCTGTCAGATTGAAAGTGGGTCTCCTGGCGTCACTCTCACTACGAAAAAAGACACATCTGTGACATTTTGGGCCGAACTAATTTTTTTCTGTCACGCTTCTGACACTTCTATGATGATAATTATGACAAAACCCGATATAATCATAGATGTGGTGGGCTCTGCTACGTCTTGAGCTTGCGCTGGTTTTCCTCGAAGAGGAGAAGGTGATGCAGCAATAGTAGCATAAGTATTTCCCTCAGTTTTTGAGAACCAAGGAATCAATCCAGTAGGAGGCTCCTCAAAAGTCCGACGCACCTACACAAACAAACTGAGAACTCGCAACCAACGCAATAAAGGGGTTGTCAATCCCTTCACGACCACTTGCGAAAGTGAGATCTAATAAAGATAGTATGATAAGATAAATATATTTTTGGTATTTTATAATATAGATGCAAAAAGGTAAAGATGAAAATAAAAGTAGATTGAAAGCAAATATGATAAGAGATAGACCCGGGGACCATATGTTTCACTAAAGGCTTCTCTCAAGATAGCATAAGTATTACGGTGGGTGAAGAAATTACTGTCGAGCAATTGATAGAAAAGAGCATAGTTATGAGATTATCTAGGCATGATCATGTATATAGGCATCACGTCCATAACAAGTAGACCGACTCCTACCTGCATCTACTACTATTACTCCACACATCGGCCGACTCCTGCCTGCATCTAGAGTATTAAGTTCATAAGAACAGAGTAACACATTAAGCAAGATGACATGATGTAGAGGGATAAACTCAAGCAATATGATATAAACCCCATCTTGTTATCCTCGATGGCAACAATACAATACGTGCCTTGCAACCCTTTCTGTCACTGGGTAAGGACACCGCAAGATTGAACCCAAAGCTAAGCACTTCTCCCATGGCAAGAAAGATCAATCTAGTAGGCCAAACCAAACTGATAATTCGAAGAGACTTGCAAAGATAACTCAATCATACATAAAAGAATTCAGAGAAGATTCAAATATTACTCATAGATAAACTTGATCATAAACCCATAATTCATCGGATCTCGACAAACACACCGCAAAAAGAGTTTACATCGAATAGATCTCCACAAGAGAGGGGGACAACATTGTATTGAGATCCAAAAAGAGAGAAGAATCCATCTAGCTAATAACTATGGACCCGTAGGTTTGTGGTAAACTACTCACAACTCATCGGAGGGGCATAGATGTTGATGTACAAGCCCTCCGTGGTCGATTCCCCCTCCGGCAGGGTGCCGGCAAAGGCTCCAAGATGAGATTTCGCGGATATAGAAGGTTACGGTGGTGGAAATTGTGTTTCATGGTGCTCCTCGATGTTTTCGGGGTACGTAGGTATATATAGGAGGAAAAGTACGTCGGTGGCCGCCCGAGGGGCCCACGAGACAGGGGGGCACGCCCTACAGGGGGGCGCGGCCTCCTATCTTGTGGCTGCCTCGGCTGCTTCTTGACTTGCACTCCAAGTCCTCTGGATCATGTTCGTTCCAAAAATCACTCTCCCGAACGTTTCATTCCGTTTGGACTCTGTTTGATATTCCTTTTGTTCGAAATACTGAAATAGGCAAAAAAAACAGCAGTATGGGCTGGGCCTTCGGTTAGTAGGTTAGTCCAAAAAATGATATAAATGTGTAAAATAAAGCTCATAAACATCCAAAAGGGGTAATATAATAGCATGGAACAATAAAAAATTAGAGATACGTTGGAGACGTATCAAGCATCCCCAAGCTTAATTCCCGCTCGTCCTCGAGTAGGTAAATGATAAAAAAGAAATTTTTGATGTGTAATGCTACCTATCATAATTCATAATGTAATTTTATTTATTGTGGCATGAATGTTCAGATCCAAATGATTCAAAATAAAAGTTCATATTGATAAAATAAATAGTAACACTTCAAGCATACTAATCAAAGTAATCATGTCTTCTCAAAATAACATGGCAAAAGAAAGTTCAACCCTACAAAATCATATAGTTAGGCTATGCTTCATTTTCGTCACACAATGATGTTCCCAACTTCTATACCCCCGATGACAAGCCAAGCAATTGTTTCATACTTAAATAATCTCAAACTTTTTCAACCTTCACGCAATACATGAGCGTGAGCCATGGATATAGCACTATGGGTGGAATAGAATATGATGATGGGGATTGTGTGGAGAAGACAAAAAAGGAGAAAGTCTCACATTGACGAGGATAATAAACGGGCTATGGAGATGCCCATCAATTGATGTCAACATGAGGAGTAGGGATTGCAATGCAACGGATGCACTAGAGCTATAAATGAATGCTCAACAAAAGAAAACTAGTGGGTGTGCATCCAAGTTGCTTTCTCACGAAGACCTAGGGCATTTGAGGAAGCCCATCGTAGGAATATACAAGCCAAGTTCTATAATGAAAAATTCCCACTAGTATGAAAAGGACAACTTATGAGACTCACTATATGAAAAACATGGTGCTACTTCGAAGCACATTATATGAGACTCACTACATGAAGAACAAGGTGCTACTTTGAAGCACAAGTGTGAAAAAATAGATAGTAACATTGCCCTTTTTATTATTTTTATTTTTTTTCTTCCCCCCCCTTTTTTTGGGCCTTTCTTTTTTTTCTTTTTGGCCTTTCTTCTTTTTTTATTTTTCTTTTCTTTGGGCAATGTTCTAATAATGATGATCTTCACACTTCTATTGAACAACATAAGAATTACAACTCGAAGCTAGAACAAGATATGACTCTATATGAATGCCTCCGACAGTGTATCGGGATGGTGCAATAAATCAAGAGTGACAGGTATGAAAAATAAGTCATGGTGGCTTTGCCACAAATACGATGTCAACTACATGATCATGCAATGGCAATATGACAAAAGTAAAGTATGTCATGATGATGATAAACGGAACGGTGGAAACTTGCATGGCAATATATCTCGGAATGGCTATGGAAATGCCATAATAGGTAGGCATGGTGGCTGTTTTGAGGAAGATATAGGGAGGTTTATGTGTGATAGAGCAGATCAAATCACGGGATTTGGATGCACCGGCGAAGTTTGCACCAACTCTCAAGGTGAGAAAGGGCAATGCGCGGTACCGAAGAGGCTAGCAATGGCAGAAAGGTAAAAGTGAGTATAATCCATGGACTCAACATTAGTAAAAAGAACTCATATACTTATTGCAAAAATTTAGAAGTCATCAAAAACCAAGTACTACGTGCATGCTCCTAGGGGGTAGATTGGTAGGAAAAGACCATCGCTCGTCCCCGACCGCCACTCATAAGGATGCACAAGCCAGGTACACTCATGTTTCAAATTTATTACACAACTTTAACCATACGTGCATGCTACGGGACTTGCTAACTTCAACACAAGCATTCTTTGAGTTCATAATCACCCACCTAGCATGACTTTAATATCACTACCTCCATATCTCAAAACAATTATCAAGTATCAAATTGATCATAGCATCTAATTCACTTCCTATGATATTTCTTATTATACCCAACTTGGATGCCTACCATTCTAGGACCAATTTTATAACCATAGCAAATACCATGATGATCTAAAAGACTCTCAAAATAATATAAGTGAAGCATGAGAGACTAGTAATTTCTTCAAAATTAAGAAACCACCGTGCTCTAAAAGATCTAAGTGAAGCACTAGAGCAAAAACGATCAAGCTCAAAAAATATAAGTGAAGCACATAGAGTGTTCTAGCAAATTCTAATCAAATAGGCTGCTCCCAAAAGGTGTGTACATCAAGGATGATTGTGGTAAACTAAAAAGCAAAAACTAATATAATACACGACGCTCCAAGCAAAACACATATCATGTGGCGAATAAAAATATAGCTCCAAGTAAAGTTACCAATGAACGAAGACGAAAGAGGGGATGCCTTCCCGGGGCATCCCCAAGATTAGGCTTTTTTATATTATTGAATATCTTGGGGTGCCATGGGCATCCCCAAGCTTAGGCTCTTGCCGCCCTTTATTCCATAGTCCATAAAAGCTGTACCCAAAACTTGAAAAGTTCACAACACAAAACTCAACAGGAAATCTTATAAGCTCCATTAGTGAAAGAAAACAAAACCACCACATAAGGTACTGCAATGAACTCATTATTTATTTATTTTGGTGTTAAACCTACTGTATTCCAACTTCTTTATGGTTTATAAACTAATTTACTAGCCATAGATGCATTCAAATAAGCAAACAACACACGAAAAACAGAATCTGTCAAAAACAGAACAGTCTGTAGAAATCTGTAACTAACGCAAACTTCTGGAACTCTAAAAATCCTACCAAAATAGGAAGTCCTGGAAAATTTGTTTACTGAACAGAATCAAAAAGAATCAACGCAAAAGCACGTTCCTGTGATTTAGCAAAATTATATTCGTGCGTGCAAAGTTTCTGTTTTTCAGCAGAATCAAATCAACTATCATCATAGGTTATCCTATAGGTTCTACTTGGCACAAACACTAATTAAAAGATAAAAACACATCTAAAAATAAGGTAGATGAAAGATTTCTTACTAAACAGGAGCAAAAACAAAAAAACATAAAGAAAATTGGGTTGCCTCCCAACTAGCGCTATCGTTTAACGCCCCTAGCTATGCATAAAAGCAAAAGATAGATCTAACGAGTGCCATTTTGGCACTAAACACATCAATAGAGCGCTTGTGATCTCTAGGGATTTCTCCCCTTTTAGCAATAGCTAAACCTTTAGGCAAAAATTCAAGAAATTCATTGGCATCAAAAGGTTCCTTAACGATAGAAAAACAATTGGGAAGAACACTTATGGATTTGAGATCCGCGTCTCTCTTACTAGAAGATTCACCCTTATTTTTAGGAACATAAATAAACTTGGCAGTTTTAGTAGGGGGTTTTGGAGTGTTTTTCATGGGGAAAATGCGGAACCTAATTTTGTAATGATATCCTCAAGTTTACCGATTCTAGCAGAGTCTAGATCTAAACCACCACCCATTGACTGGTATGATTCCAGGTCCTGGAATCATGAAGGCCAGCGCATTTGTGTCTGCTGCAACAAATCAAATTGGAGACCAAAAAGACAAAAATATATAATCATGTTCACAGTATGTGTGGAATTAAGATTATTAAAACAATGACACATATCATAGACAGAGAATTGCAATGTTGTGGTCATAATCATACCCCAAGTTAGAAAAATAAGCCTATGGCTTTCATATTCTAGCAATATGTCATGGATAAAACATCGTGTAACAATGAGAGGAAAACAGCTATGATAGGGCCTACTCATATTCTACCATAGCACTTACTATTGTTCTCATATCAACTCTAAACAGTAACATGCGTGGTTATAAAAATCTTGGAAATGAGAGTAACATATAGCAACCATGAGGTTATACTCATAATATCTATTCTAATAATCATTAGATGTCAATTGTTCTCATATCAACTCTAACATTAACATGTGTGGTCATAAAAGTCTAGGAAATGAGGGGAACATATAACAATGATGTGGTTATAGACATACTATCTGTTCTAAACTTGTAACAATTAACAAGCAGTCGTATTCATAAGGTAAAAATGAGATGAGATAGAACAATTACACGACGATAGATTCCACTAGTATAGGCAGCCAATCTATGCGTCGACCACGTACACGATGCCATCATGCACTATAGCATCACACAGAAATTGAGGCTCAACAGATTGACGATGAGCCATAACCATGTACGGCGACTAGATTCCAGATAGACTAATCCCATATCGAACAAGGCAATGAGCTTGTAAGCCATGTAGTATTCCGATGGTGTGGGCACTTCGCAGATTACAACCTTCAGCAAACGGAGGTCGCACCAAAAGCGTGACGCGTCTCGTGCATAGTCGGCATGAGTGTCCGGTGGGCCGCGAGGCTCGATGGCGATGGTATCCAACGATGGAAGGGTGATATCTCGCTGGGTGTAGATATCCATGAGACGCCATGGACTACCGGATTGGTGGATGACGACGATCTAGTTGGCCTTCATGCCTGCCCAGTAGTGGGCATGCATGAAGGATAGGTGGGATGGGGAGTGGTAGCATGTTGAGGGGCACCACAGCAACCTCCGTAGGATTGTCAAGTCAGTGTCTGGGCCACCTGCGAGGATCGAGCATCAGCAAGAAGGGTGTCTTGACAAGGGCCGGCCAGTTGCAGATGAGTAGACAGTACAAAGACACTGAGCATGCGGAAGATGGACGGTGCTGAGCAGGTCCATACAATTAAAGATGTGCTCCAAGAGAACATCGGGGAGGGAATTCCAATCGCGGCTCTGCGTGTCAGTCGGTTCTGCCATAGGGTTTTTTAGGGCGCTGGGTGATTGGGGTTTTCGGTGCCTGCGAGCGAGCGGGGATGTGGGGACCCCGACTCATAAGTCGAGATCACCGAATGCACGTGTACAGTGATCCCAGAGATCAATGCTCATTGAACACACAGAAGCTGAATAACAAGAGTCTTACATCCATACATACCGTTTTACACAAGTAGGACCATTATGGTCAAGTCTTGAGTGTATCATCGCAGCGGAAATCTTCAATAACAACTTGGACCCATGCCATCTGCCTTAACCCTACAAGCATTCTCACTGGGAAGCGTCCTAGCTCGCATGTTCCTCACCAAGGTACTCTTTATTATATCCTGTTCTTTCATGCCTGGCCAATAAAATAACCAGTGGCAAGCCAATGAGTACTTTGAATGTACTCGCAAAACAACCCATGTTTTGGTTTAAGATACAACAATGCATGATATTTGTAAATTTTTGCAGAAAGCTAGTTTTGAGTGCAATGACATGTTCAACAACTTGTAAGACATGCATCAGGAGAATTCAAGTAACCATGAGGACAGGTTACAGATATCAACATAAATAGAGTGGGCATCAACCAAACTCAATCATGTCAAGTCCTTTGACTTGACCCAAGTAGATCTTCCCACTTATCCAAACACACACACTGGTTTGTAAACATGTGGACGTAGCCCAAGAGCGGTTACCCAACTGTCCTTGACCGTGGACACGGCTATTCGAATAGTTTTACACTCTGTAGAGGTTGCACACTTTACCCACAAGATCCAGGGAACTTCCGTGTCATCCACGACTCGCGATACCTCAAGTACCCGGGGTAAGCACCCGATCACTACCTTTCCCTAGACGACACTAACAAGGAGTCCACTCGTTTTTCTGTATCCTCATGATGTACATCATACGAGACTCACTCGAGATTGTAATATCCAAGAGGGGACGCAATGGTGTATCCGGTGCCCTGTAAAAATAGTCATGGCCGCCTTACCTGGCATGACCCCGTCCCGAGAGAGAGCACCAACTCCACTAGTAATGCAGGCTCCAAGCTAGTATCGGCCTAGGTATTCAATAATGCCCTTTCCCATACAAGGGTAGAGTGGTTGCGCATGTAAGGTTGGAATAACGGTCGCAACTTAAACCAATCCGTTTTGGAAACAACACACACACTTGCCTCGGTACACCACTTCGTCATCAAGTGGTTACGCAACTCATCATCTCCCCCGGGCATAAGTGGCACCCGATGGTGTGTACATCAAGGATGATTGTGGTAAACTAAAAAGCAAAAACTAATATAATACACGACGCTCCAAGCAAAACACATATCATGTGGCGAATAAAAATATAGCTCCAAGTAAAGTTACCAATGAACGAAGACGAAAGAGGGGATGCCTTCCCGGGGCATCCCCAAGATTAGGCCTTTTTATATTATTGAATATCTTGGGGTGCCATGGGCATCCCCAAGCTTAGGCTCTTGCCGCCCTTTATTCCATAGTCCATAAAAGCTGTACCCAAAACTTGAAAAGTTCACAACACAAAACTCAACAGGAAATCTTATAAGCTCCGTTAGTGAAAGAAAACAAAACCACCAAATAAGGTACTGCAATGAACTCATTATTTATTTATTTTGGTGTTAAACCTACTGTATTCCAACTTCTTTATGGTTTATAAACTAATTTACTAGCCATAGATGCATTCAAATAAGCAAACAACACACGAAAAACAGAATCTGTCAAAAACAGAACAGTCTGTAGAAATCTGTAACTAACGCAAACTTCTGGAACTCTAAAAATCCTACCAAAATAGGAAGTCCTGGAAAATTTGTTTACTGAACAGAATCAAAAAGAATCAACGCAAAAGCACGTTCCTGTGATTTAGCAAAATTATATTCGTGCGTGCAAAGTTTCTGTTTTTCAGCAGAATCAAATCAACTATCATCATAGGTTATCCTATAGGTTCTACTTGGCACAAACACTAATTAAAAGATAAAAACACATCTAAACATAAGGTAGATGAAAGATTTCTTACTAAACAGGAGCAAAAACAAAAAAACATAAAGAAAATTGGGTTGCCTCCCAACTAGCGCTATCGTTTAACGCCCCTAGCTATGCATAAAAGCAAAAGATAGATCTAACGAGTGCCATTTTGGCACTAAACACATCAATAGAGCGCTTGTGATCTCTAGGGATTTCTCCCCTTTTAGCAATAGCTAAACCTTTAGGCAAAAATTCAAGAAATTCATTGGCATCAAAAGGTTCCTTAACGATAGAAAAACAATTGGGAAGAACACTTATGGATTTGAGATCCGCGTCTCTCTTACTAGAAGATTCACCCTTATTTTTAGGAACATAAATAAACTTGGCAGTTTTAGTAGGGGGTTTTGGAGTGTTTTTCATGGGGAAAATGCGGAACCTAATTTTGTAATGATATCCTCAAGTTTACCGATTCTAGCAGAGTCTAGATCTAAACCACCACCCATTGACTGGTATGATTCCAGGTCCTGGAATCATGAAGGCCAGCGCATTTGTGTCTGCTGCAACAAATCAAATTGGAGACCAAAAAGACAAAAATATATAATCATGTTCACAGTATGTGTGGAATTAAGATTATTAAAACAATGACACATATCATAGACAGAGAATTGCAATGTTGTGGTCATAATCATACCCCAAGTTAGAAAAATAAGCCTATGGCTTTCATATTCTAGCAATATGTCATGGATAAAACATCGTGTAACAATGAGAGGAAAACAGCTATGATAGGGCCTACTCATATTCTACCATAGCACTTACTATTGTTCTCATATCAACTCTAAACAGTAACATGCGTGGTTATAAAAATCTTGGAAATGAGAGTAACATATAGCAACCATGAGGTTATACTCATAATATCTATTCTAATAATCATTAGATGTCAATTGTTCTCATATCAACTCTAACATTAACATGTGTGGTCATAAAAGTCTAGGAAATGAGGGGAACATATAACAATGATGTGGTTATAGACATACTATCTGTTCTAAACTTGTAACAATTAACAAGCAGTCGTATTCATAAGGTAAAAATGAGATGAGATAGAACAATTACACGACGATAGATTCCACTAGTATAGGCAGCCAATCTATGCGTCGACCACGTACACGATGCCATCATGCACTATAGCATCACACAGAAATTGAGGCTCAACAGATTGACGATGAGCCATAACCATGTACGGCGACTAGATTCCAGATAGACTAATCCCATATCGAACAAGGCAATGAGCTTGTAAGCCATGTAGTATTCCGATGGTGTGGGCACTTCGCAGATTACAACCTTCAGCAAACGGAGGTCGCACCAAAAGCGTGACGCGTCTCGTGCATAGTCGGCATGAGTGTCCGGTGGGCCGCGAGGCTCGATGGCGATGGTATCCAACGATGGAAGGGTGATATCTCGCTGGGTGTAGATATCCATGAGACGCCATGGACTACCGGATTGGTGGATGACGACGATCTAGTTGGCCTTCATGCCTGCCCAGTAGTGGGCATGCATGAAGGATAGGTGGGATGGGGAGTGGTAGCATGTTGAGGGGCACCACAGCAACCTCCGTAGGATTGTCAAGTCAGTGTCTGGGCCACCTGCGAGGATCGAGCATCAGCAAGAAGGGTGTCTTGACAAGGGCCGGCCAGTTGCAGATGAGTAGACAGTACAAAGACACTGAGCATGCGGAAGATGGACGGTGCTGAGCAGGTCCATACAATTAAAGATGTGCTCCAAGAGAACATCGGGGAGGGAATTCCAATCGCGGCTCTGCGTGTCAGTCGGTTCTGCCATAGGGTTTTTTAGGGCGCTGGGTGATTGGGGTTTTCGGTGCCTGCGAGCGAGCGGGGATGTGGGGACCCCGACTCATAAGTCGAGATCACCGAATGCACGTGTACAGTGATCCCAGAGATCAATGCTCATTGAACACACAGAAGCTGAATAACAAGAGTCTTACATCCATACATACCGTTTTACACAAGTAGGACCATTATGGTCAAGTCTTGAGTGTATCATCGCAGCGGAAATCTTCAATAACAACTTGGACCCATGCCATCTGCCTTAACCCTACAAGCATTCTCACTGGGAAGCGTCCTAGCTCGCATGTTCCTCACCAAGGTACTCTTTATTATATCCTGTTCTTTCATGCCTGGCCAATAAAATAACCAGTGGCAAGCCAATGAGTACTTTGAATGTACTCGCAAAACAACCCATGTTTTGGTTTAAGATACAACAATGCATGATATTTGTAAATTTTTGCAGAAAGCTAGTTTTGAGTGCAATGACATGTTTAACAACTTGTAAGACATGCATCAGGAGAATTCAAGTAACCATGAGGACAGGTTACAGATATCAACATAAATAGAGTGGGCATCAACCAAACTCAATCATGTCAAGTCCTTTGACTTGACCCAAGTAGATCTTCCCACTTATCCAAACACACACACTGGTTTGTAAACATGTGGACGTAGCCCAAGAGCGGTTACCCAACTGTCCTTGACCGTGGACACGGCTATTCGAATAGTTTTACACTCTGTAGAGGTTGCACACTTTACCCACAAGATCCAGGGAACTTCCGTGTCATCCACGACTCGCGATACCTCAAGTACCCGGGGTAAGCACCCGATCACTACCTTTCCCTAGACGACACTAACAAGGAGTCCACTCGTTTTTCTGTATCCTCATGATGTACATCATACGAGACTCACTCGAGATTGTAATATCCAAGAGGGGACGCAATGGTGTATCCGGTGCCCTGTAAAAATAGTCATGGCCGCCTTACCTGGCATGACCCCGTCCCGAGAGAGAGCACCAACTCCACTAGTAATGCAGGCTCCAAGCTAGTATCGGCCTAGGTATTCAATAATGCCCTTTCCCATACAAGGGTAGAGTGGTTGCGCATGTAAGGTTGGAATAACGGTCGCAACTTAAACCAATCCGTTTTGGAAACAACACACACACTTGCCTCGGTACACCACTTCGTCATCAAGTGGTTACGCAACTCATCATCTCCCCCGGGCATAAGTGGCACCCGATGGGGTTTTCAAAAAGTCTTTTGAAAATACCTTGTCTCCATCACCATGCATATTCCCGTCCCTTTTTGCATAGCACTACTTTAGCATCCTATCTACTCCCATCGGCGTAACCCTCATAGAAAGGTATGGTCATGCATCATGCAAGTGTCAACGAGAAAAGCAACGGAGGCAAACCACCTCAAGTGGTCACCATTTTATCATAACTTCGATGCAAGCAATAAAAGTGCCATATGACATGCATAAAAAGGGTTTCTTAGACATGGTCAAAGGGTTGCTTGCCTGTTTCAACAAAGTCTTCGAGGTCTTCAAATATCTCTGGTCCAACTCCGAGCATTTCGTCTACTTCGTGAACTATCGTGGAAAACAACCATAATAAGCAACACGACCAGGCAAAAATAAAAGTGCTCTAAAAAATGTGAGTTGGACTTTTCTAGGATGGCTCTGGTCATCTGAGGAATGACCAAGGTGATTTCACTGGAAGTGGATCAATGGATATTTCTAAACACTTCGATATGATGGAATAAGGGATTTAATGGATCTGCAAGTTGTCTACAAAATGCCTTTTTATAAAAAT
The DNA here is from genome assembly GCF_002162155.2 of Triticum dicoccoides. NCBI lineage: Eukaryota > Viridiplantae > Streptophyta > Magnoliopsida > Poales > Poaceae > Triticum > Triticum dicoccoides. Next base: position 311,183,844 of record NC_041387.1, on the reverse strand, counting down.
GAGAAAAATTACCCATTAAATCAGGCATGATTTGAGAAACATTTAGAAATTGGTTTCACTGGATTTGGAGTTGAAATGAATATATTATGGATTTTTGAAGTGGACTTATGTGGATAAATGACCTTTTTTAAGTGTCTAGTGAAAACCAAGATCAAAAAAAATGTCCACTATGGCCCACTAATTAGGACTTGATTTATGAAGTCAGTAGAAATTTGATTCATCAAATTTGTACACTATTTGAATTCTCTAGAGAGTTTTGAAGCTATCTGGAAAAGAAAAAGGAAAGGAAAAAGGGCTTTACCCTTATCCAGCGCACTAGGCGCAGTTTAGCAGTGGGCCGGCCCAGTGGCTCAGCCGCGTGGGTGAGGAGGGGTGACGTCAGAGGCGCATTTTCCCGGCCCATCTCCACTTAAACGGCGGGCCCCAGCCGCTGGGTCGCTGATGCATGGAGCCCAGCGCTGAGGCCATCGCCTACCTCCCGCTCGAACAGAGTAGAGGCAGGGAAGGGGAGGCCGAGTGGGCGCCGACGCTCTCCCGGGCAGCACGGGCCACCTCCGGCGGCGCCCGGCAGACCGGCGGACTCAGCGCGACGAGGCACACCTGTCCATCTGCTGAATGCACGCGCCGATGCTCGGAGTTGAGCAGGGCTTCGGGTCCATTGGATGGCGGCGACGGGCTTGGTGGTGTCGCCCGCTTTGGCTGCGGAGGAGGGGTCCTAGGGTGTTGGGGAGGTTCGTGGAGTCTTGGGGGGTGCCACGGACCGGTTCAAAGGAGGAAGGGAGGCCGGGGCGGCTCGAAGTTGAGCGGGGGTCTGAGGCGACAATGGCGGCAGTGGAGGAGGGAGAAGGCACGGGAGGAGGAGTGGGTTGGTCCGGGGGTGCACGGGAGGGAGAGATAGCAGATGGAGACAAGAGAAGGCTCGAGGGTGGCCTTATACGGGCGCGGTCGGGAGGTGCCGTAGGCGGGGAGCACGGCCACGGCCCGTGGCATTACCAGAGGCCAAAAGGGCGTGCTGGTGCGTGCCTGGGGTGCTCGTGGTCGTGGTCCAGGCCGAGAAGAGAGGAGAGAGGGAACATGGCGAGCTCTAGGAGGGCCCCGAGCTCGTGTGCCCACTGGCCGAGCTGGGCGGCGTCGGGCGAGCTCAGTAGGGTGAGAAGGAGAGAGGGGAAGGAGGGGACCGACTAGCTAGCGTGCCGTGGACGACGAGGCGACCTCGGGAGACACGGACCCGGCGCCCAAGGTCGTCGAGTGCCTCGGAATGGGGAAGCTACAGTGCGGGAGTGCACTGTAGCGTGCTCCAGAGCGCGTCCATGGCATGCCATGGCATTTTAATAGTACCATGGGCATTTCTTATATTGTCTGGGAGTTTTGGGGGAGAATAAACAAGGTAGGAGTGGTATTGGATGCCCTAGAGAGCCACTAGATGAGAGGGGAGGTGGAGAGAGAGGTGAACAGTGGCTGTCCAGAGGGGGAAAATGGGGTTTTACCCCATCAATCATGGAGCTTTGGAAGAGGGGAGCTACTGGAGGCTGCTGGTGATCAGGTTCAGCTGTGGTAAAAACTTGGGCTCATGGAGATTAGTGGAAGAGGTCAAAATGATGATTTTGGAAAAATGGCAGAAGGTGTTTGTTGTTGGTTTGGGCAAGCAAATTAATTCCACTTGCCATGAGAATTAACATGATGGAATGGCACTTAGAAATAGTGTGTTCTACCAAATTTAAGCTTATTTGGGCAAAGTTGACAGTGCAACTTTTGTAAACCCTAGAAATCAACAGAAATGGGTTTTCCAAGATCTAGTCATGCAAAATTATTGTCCTTGATTCACCACTTGGTGTAGTTTCATCATTTTGGGATTTGAACATGTCCACAAAAATTCAGATCAAAAGGACACACTTGGCAATGTAGAGTCGTTCAAATTTGGTTCTGGACAGGAAGGGTTTGGGGCACTTTGATCAATATAACATTTTCTCCAACTTATGCCATTTGGTCTAGATGAATGATTAGACCATTTGAGCATGTTCAGAAGGTTTGAGAACATTTGGACATGTTTGGCAATGTAAAGTTGCTCAAACTTCAAAATGGACAGAAATGGTTTTGAGGGGATATCATGGGGTTATACTATTCTTCATGACATGATACTTGTCAAGATCATCAAACATGTCATATGTGACATGCTAGAATTTTATTGGAAGTTTTGGATAATATTTCCTTTTTAAATATTTAAAAAGCTTGAAATATCCAGAAAGGGTTTTTGAGGGATTTAACCAATATTTTGAACATGACCATGTGTTGAAACTCTTATATATGGACAATATATGTCCACTGAGTTTCCCTAGGTTTTACCAAATATTTTTAAAGCATAAAAATAATTTTAACCTATTAAAGACCATTTCTGGCCTAAAGAAAAAGCCTTTAAATAAAATAGGTAAATAACTTCTAAAATTATATTTTTGTGGTTTCTGGGTATCCTATATCTAATAGGAGTCAAATATATTTTTGTAAAGGTTTTTACTGCCCTTAATTAAGTACTTGCAGTGCAAACGTCAATTCAGGGGGTTTTGGAAAACTAATTTTTTAAAAATACTATTTGGCCAAATTATTTTTGTATGAAATTATTTTTATGTCCTATACACATGGCATGATCATTGGTTCAAGAGTTTGGAGCAAGGAGATGATGTATAGGAGTTCGAGGATTTATTTGATTTTTAGAGCACTTGCAAATAGCAGACAAAAACCAATCAAGGCAAGGTCCAAAACACTCAAAAGTTTTTGTCAAACCACATTTTATCATGATTGTTAGCTTAAGTGTAGTGGCATGAAAATCAGGGTGTGACAGACCTACCCCCCTTACAAGAATCTCGTCCCCGAGATTCCCAAACTAGGCGAGGAAAGGGATACAGAAACTTGGATCTGTGGTAGTCTTCAAGTCCTCATGTTGCTTCTGCTTCCGTTAGTGCTCCATTGAGCTTCAAGTACTTGATATTGTGGCTTCGTGTATGACGCTCCTCTTGATCCAGGTTGCTAATGGGTAGCTCGCAGTAGGTTAGATTGGGCTAGGGGTCGATGTCTCGGTGGTTAATGCCCTCGTAGAGATCGGGCAAGTTAGGAAGTTAGAAACACTTCCGGGGTTGTGATGCATGGAAAGCATTGTGCACATCAGGTAACTCGGGTGGCAATTCCAGCTGGTAACTGTCTTCCCTTCGTCTCGTAGTGATCTCAGAGGGGGTTGTTAAATTTTGGAGTGATCTCGAAGGGGGCCGATGAATCTTGGTGTGGGTCTCCTTGTCATGGAAATGCTTGGTTCCTTAGAGAGGAGTGGCTTGCAGATACACATGGTCTTTGACGTGGAAGTATACTTCTTGAAGATGGTGGTTGGTGTAGTTATTCCTCCTAGACATGACGATCTTCAGATGTTCCTTGACCAGCTCAATAATTCTTCTTCTGTCTTCGGGTAGACAAGTATGTCATCAAAGAAAGATGACAACTAACTTGTCCAAGCACTCCATGAAGTCTATGGGGTACGTAAAGTGGGCTGAAGCATTGGTGATGGTCACGGTTGAGCATTAGCCAAGGTCTTATCGATCTAGAGCCAAAGCCCAAGGTCAGGATCCGACCATGTTGTGGCTTGGTAGGGCGTAAGGGTTTCAAGGATTCTATTTGCGAGTGAATGTTTATCATCCCATCCTTGAGCACAGTTTCTGAGATGCCAATTGTGTTATCTAGTCCTTTAATCAAATCACATCATATCACTGATAGTATCATTTCGTATAGGTCAACTCCAATCATCACTCATGTGATTCATATCCTCGTGACTCTCGAGAGGAGGTCTAACAAAATCATATATGTCTACAATCCCCAAACCCATATGTATGTCTACCCCTAAAAATCCATGGGTAGAACATATAAGCTGCTAAGCTTGAACATGACAATCCAAGTGCTCAGCCTATTCTTCCAAGATCTAAGATAAAGCACCTCTATCCTAAGGAAACACGTCGTAAGCCACTCCAAGATCTTGTTTCCTTCCTATGAATCAACTCCAGCAGCCCATTAACTTCCATCAATCACTACACAATCCATTAATTCTACAAATCTAATGTTTATGGTGTTCCACATGATCTTCTAAAGTCCTTATAATCCCCAAATACTTGAAAAGGCTATCTCTACTATAGTCAGTCCATCAATTTCCATTATCATGGTCAAGTAACCTCCAAGGTCAAGTTTATATAAACTCCGACAATTAATCCAATCTCCTAGTTTATTGTCCACCGAGAAACATGGTATCATGATCAAGATTATCGATCTAATTCCAATTTACTCCGAACCATGTAGAATTACTCAGCATCTATACTCAACTAGGATCACCTATTTAAATCCAAATCTTGTGTCCAACGAGAATTTCCACACTTTCCCCCAAGTCATTATCGTAATATCAACTATCTCCTATCAATATCCCCTGGCTAAGTCAAATCCTTATACTTCCAAGAATTTCAGCTTGTGATCATAATTGTCCTATTAAATCCAATTTACTCAGGGGTAATGAAAGCTATGCTACTCTATAATCATGATCCCACCAAGTTCATCTACCAACATGAAAAGCGTTATAATCCTCCGAAGAATCTCAAATAATTCCTCAAGGTCACTGATATAAACTCATCAAGTCATTTGTCCTCTGTTGCTATATCCTCAAATTGGTCTTCATCATGGCATCGTCAGTTTTGGTGCTATCTTAGGATGATAATGTGCTCGTTCACTATGTCCACTAGTTCCATAATGAACCGAGTGATAAGCAAGGTTGCGGAGGCTTAAGAGGTTCTCTTGCAATTCTGTGGGTTAAGCACATGGTTAAGGATTCGAGCTGGGGTATCTTATGAAGTCTTGAAGGGTCTAGGAATGGGTCTCTAATCTTGAGGGTCAACCATAACTCTAAGGGGCTGCACTTGGTCGAGGAGGTTGTAGCAAAAGTCTTCAGTGCTGGTTGGTTGCCAATGTAGAATCCTTGGTGTATCTTGTCTTGCTAGCCTTAAGTTGAGGAGAGAGATGAGAGGGAGAGGTAGCAAAGAGGAGGGGAATGCCTAAAGGGGGTTCTATTGTGCAAGTGCAAACAAACAGGTGCAAAAAGGGCCAAACAAAAGAAACAGGGTAAGGAAGGTGATATAGTCGCGTACTTGTTGCCTAGGGAAAAAGTGTGACCTATATCAAAACACAAACAAATAAAAACAAGAAACACACAATCATAGTTCTATTCGAACCATCATACGGACTCGACTGCGCATAGGGGTTACATGACACATCCTACCCTAGGGGTTCTCGGACTCAGTAGTCGTGCCTTGTGCCTCGTGTAGTCTCCTGAGTTTTCCTTAGGTGTTGTTACATCTCTTGTTTGATGAAATGATCTGGGTTGAGCCTGAAGAATCTTCGACAACTTCTCGCCTGATGAGGTGATGGGGTGATGGTGGCTCCTCGTGGTTGTCTTTGACTTGATATTCTCTTGTCTTCTTAATCATGATGATCGCTTTTGCTTTCTAAGGCGTCGATGGTACCAGGTTTGTAATCCTTTATGCAAGGACATTAACAAGGCATAGTAGAGGTCCAACATGTCGGTTACATTGATGACAACATCAACACCAAGAGCGGGGGATGAAGAGAACCGTTTTCCTGCTCACTATAGTGAGGCGGACCAAATGGCGAGGTTCTCATCCACCAGTGGTTGCCGTTACAACAATGGTAAGGACATGGTTGCTCTATTAGTGATGTATATCGTGATCTTGCATATCTTACACCCTGATTGTCATAGGACAAGGTTGCATCATCCTGGGGAAAATTCAAAGGTATCTCCATCCTCTGGGTCTTCATGTCCTCATTCCTCAAAGATGTATCTTTTGTGGGTATCATCTTGTTGTGGTGTCGCCAATCTTGTGTTCAGAAGATGTGGGTGGATGTCTGACAAGGCATCCTCCTTCTAGACTATCCACAAGGATTTGAAGGAATCCGGTGGTCGGGGGCATAAGGGTTCTAGCGACCAAAAGTTTTGAAGGGGAAAGAGATCCATAAGGAAAGTTTAGCTTAGTTTTCGAAAATCTAAGAAGGGAAGAGAAGTGTAGATAGTTTTGAAAACTAGTAATAGTTTTGGAAATAATTTTACCCTAACTAACGACCGTGCTAACTAAGGCTTCTTATAGTCAGGATGTCTCTGATACCAGCTCTGTGGGGACCCCGACTCATAAGTCGAGATCACCGAATGCACGTGTACAGTGATCCCAGAGATCAATGCTCACTGAACACACAGAAGCTGAATAACAAGAGTCTTACATCCATACATACCGTTTTACACAAGTAGGACCATTATGGTCAAGTCTTGAGTTTATCATTGCAGCGGAAATCTTCAATAACAACTTGGACCCATGCCATCTGCCTTAACCCTACAGGCATTCTGACTGGGAAGCGTCCTAGCTCGCATGTTTGTCACCAAGGTACTCTTCATTATGTCCTGTTCTTTCATGCCTGGCCAATAAAATAACCAGTGGCAAGCCAATGAGTACTTTGAATGTACTCGCAAACAACCCATGTTTTGGTTTAAGATACAACAATGCATGATATAGGTAAATTTTTGCAGAAAGCTAGTTTTGAGTGCAATGACATGTTCAACAACTTGTAAGACATGCATCAGGAGAATTCAAGTAACCATGAGGACAGGTTACAGATATCAACATAAATAGAGTGGGCATCAACCAAACTCAATCATGTCAAGTCTTTGACTTGACCCAAGTAGATCTTCCCACTTATCCAAACACACACACTGGTTTGTAAACATGTGGATGTAGCCCAAGAGCGGTTACCCAACTGCCCTTGACCGTGGACACGGCTATTCGAATAGTTTTACACTCTGTAGAGGTTGCACACTTTACCCACAAGATCCAGGGAACTTCTGTGTCATCCACGACTCGCGATACCTCAAGTACCCGGGGTAAGCACACGATCACTACCTTTCCCTAGACGACACTAACAAGGAGTCCACTCGTTGTTCCGTATCCTCATGATGTACATCATACGAGACTCACTCGAGATTGTAACATCCGACACAACGGTGTATCCGGTGCCCTGTAAAAACAGTCATGGCCTCCCTAACTAGCACGACCCCATCCCGAGAGAGAGCACCAACTCTCCCCCGTCACTAGTAATGCGGGCTCCAGGCTAGTATTGGCCTAGGTAATCAATAATACCCTTTCCCATACAAGGGTAGAGTGGTTGCGCATGTAAGGTTGGAATAACAGTCGCAACTTAAACCAATCCATTTTGGAAACAACACACACACTTGCCTCGGTACACCACTTCGTCATCAAGTGGTTACCCAACTCATCATCTCCCCCGGGCATAACTGGCACCTGATGGGGTTTTCGAAAAGTCTTTTGAAAATACTTTGTCTCCATCACCATGCATATTCCCGTCCCTTTTTGCATAGCACTACTTTAGCATCCTATCTACTCCCACCAGCATAACCCTCATAGAAAGGTAGGGTCATGCATCATGCAAGTGTCAACGAGAAAAGCAACGGAGGAAAACCACCTCAAGTGGTCACCATTTTATCATGACTTCGATGCAAGCAATAAAAATGCCATATGACATGCATAAAAAGGGTTTCTTAGACATGGTCAAAGGGTTGCTTGCCTGTTTTAACAAAGTCTTTGAGGTCTTCAAATATCTCTGGTCCAACTCCGAGCATTTCGTCTACTTCGTCAACTATCGTCGAAAACAACCATAATAAGCAACACGACCAGGCAAAAATAGAAGTGCTCTAAAAAATGTGAGTTGGACATTTCTAGGATGCCTCTGGTCATATGAGGAATGACCAAGGAGATTTCATTGGAAGTGGGTCAATGGATATTTCTAAACATTTCGATACAATGGAACAAGGGATTTAATGGATCTGCAAGTTGTCTACAGAATGCATTTTTATAAAAATGAGTAAAATTACCCATGAAATCAGGCATGATTTTAGAAACATTTAGAAATTGGTTTCACTGGATTTGGAGTTGAAATGAATATAATATGGATTTTTGAAGTGGACTTATGTGGATAAATGACCTTTTTTAAGTGTCCAGTGAAAACCAAGAACAAAAAAAATGTCCACTGTGGCCCAGTAAGTAGAAATTTGATTCATCAAATTTGTACACTATTTGAATTCTCTAGAGAGTTTTGAAGCTATCTGGAAAATAAAAAGGAAAGGAAAAAGGGCTTTACCCTTATCCAACGCACTGGGCGCAGTTTAGCAGTGGGCCGGCCCAGTGGCTCAGCCGCGCGGGTGAGGAGGGGTGACGTCGGAGGCGCATTTCCCCTGCCCATCTCCACTTAAACGGTGGGCCCCAGCCGCTGGGTCGCTGAAGCGCGGGGCCCAGCGCTCGGGCCATCGCCTACCTCCCGCTCGAACAGAGCAGAGGCAGGGGAACGGAGGCCGAGTGGGCGCCGGCGCTCTCCCGGGCAGCACGGGCCACCTCCGGCGGCACCCGGCACACAGGCGTACTCAGCGTGACGAGGCACACCTGTCCATGTGCTGAACGCACGCGCCGATGCTCGGAGTTGAGCAGGGCTTCGGGGCCAGCGGATGGCGGCGGCGGGCTTGGTGGTGGCGCCCGCTTTGTCTGCGGAGGAGGGGTCCTAGGGTGTTGTGGAGGTTCGTGGAGGCTTGGGGGGTGCCACAGACCGATTCAGAGGAGGAAGGGAGGCCGGGGCGGCTCGAATTTGAGCGGGGGTCCGAGGCGGCAATGGCGGCAGAGGAGGAGGGAGAAGTCACGGGAGGAGGAGTGGGTTGGTTCGGAGGTGCACGGGAGGGAGAGATAGCAGTTGGAGAGAAGAGAAGGCTCGGGGTGGCCTTATACGGGCGCAGCCGGGAGGTGCCGTAGGCGAGGCGCACGACCATGACCCGTGGCGTTGCCAGAGGACAAAATGGCGTTCTGGTGCATGCCTGGGGTGCTCGTGGTCGTGGTCCAGGCCGAGAGGAGAGGAGAGAGGGAGCAGGACGAGCTCCAGGAGGGCCCCGAGCTCGTGCATCCACTGGCCGAGCTGGGCGGCATCGAGCGAGCTCAGCAGGGTGAGAAGGAGAGAGGGGAAGGAGGGGGCCGACTAGCTAGCATGTCGTGGACGTCGAGGCAACCTAGGGATACTTGGACCCGGCACCCAAGGTCGTCGAGTGCCTCGGAATGGGCAAGCTATAGTGCGGGAGTGCACTGTAGCGTGCTCCAAAGCGCGTCCATGGCATGCCAAGGCATTTTAATAGTGCCATGGGCATGTCTTATAGTGTCTGGGAGTTTTGGGGGAGAGTAAACAAGGTAGGAGTAGCATTGGATGCCCTAGAGAGAGGTGAACAGTGGCTGTCCAGAGGGGAAAAAATGGGGTTTTACCCGATCAATCATGGAGCTTTGGAAGAGGGGGAGCTACTGGAGGTTGCTGGTGATCAGGTTCAGCTATGGTAAAAACTTGGGCTCATGGAGATTAGTGGAAGAGGTCAAAATGATGATTTTGGAAAAATGGCAGAAGGTGTTTGTTGTTGGTTTGGGCAAGAAAATTTATTCCACTTGCCGTGAGAATTAACAGGATGGAATGGCACTTAGAAATAGTGTGTTCTACCAAATTTAAGCTTATTTGGGCAAAGTTGACAGTGCAACTTTTGTAAACCCTAGAAATCAACAGAAATAGGTTTTCCAAGATCTAGTCATGCAAAACCATTCTCCTTGATGCACCACTTGGTATTGTGTCATCATTTGGGGATTTGAACATGTCCACACAAATTCAGATCAAAAGGACACACTTGGCAATGTAGAGTTCTTTAAATTTGGTTCTGGACAGGAAGGGTTTTGGGGCACTTTGATCAGTATAACATTTTCTCCAACTTGTTCCATTTGGTCTAGATGAATGATTAGACCGTTTGAGCATGTTCACAAGGTTTGAGAACATTTGGACATGTTTGGCAATGTAAAGTTTCATGGTTTTGAGGGGATTTCATGGGGTTATACTATTCTCCATGACATGATACTTGTCAAGATCATCAAACATGTCATATGTGACATGCTAGAATTTTATTAGAATTTCTGGAGAATATTTCCTTTGTAAATATTTCAAAAGCTTGAAATATCCAGAAAGGGTTTTCGAGGGATTTAACCAATATTTTGAACATGACCATGTGTTGAAACTCTTATATATGGACAATATATGTCCACTGAGTTTCCCTAGGTTTTACCAAATATTTTTAAAGCATAAAAAAAAATTTAACCTATTAAAGACCATTTCTGGCCTAAAGAAAAAGCCTTTAAATATTTTTGTGGTTTCTGGGTATCCTATATCTAATAGGAGTCAAATATATTTTTGGAAAGGTTTTTACTGCCCTTAATTAAGTACTTGAAGTGCAAACCTCAATTCAGGGGTTTTTGGAAAACTAATTTTTTTTAAATACTATTTGGCCAAATTACTTTTGTAAGAAATTATTTTTATGTCCTATACACCTGGCATGATCATTGGTTCAAGAGTTTGGAGCAAGGAGATGAAGTATAGGAGTTGGACGATTTATTTGATTTTTAGAGCACTTGCAAACAGCAGACAAAAACCAATCAAGGCAAGGTCCAAAGCACTCAAAAGTTTTTGTCAAACCACATTTTATCATGATTGTTAGCTTAAGTTTAGTGGCATGAAAATCAGGGTGTGACAGGGGAAGTGGATTTGGGCGGATGAGCGAAGAAGATGGTGTGTGTGGTCAAGCAGTGAGCGGGGGGATATGGTACGCGCGAGCTACCAAGGAAGATGGCACGGGTAGACGAGAAGTGAGCAGGGGGAAATGGTGTGCGGATGACGATGAGGAAGAGAGGAGGTAGAAGAAGAGAGGAGTGTCGGCGTTCTGGGAACCAGGGTACCCAGACTTGCCTGCCTATGGCCCGCGACGTGGCTCCATCGATGGCCTGGTACGACCCATCTTCGGCAGCGACAAGACAAACCCTCATGAGGGTCCAAGCCTCACGAGGTGGACGACATCAGGACCTCATGAAGGAGCGGCCTCCCCAAGCGGCCTCCGGAGGAGCGGATATTCCTATGCAAGCCCTCACCTCTTGAGGCTGAGGTGACATCAGCCATGATGACCAAGGTCAGGCGTGCGCCACCTGCACAGAGCGGCATGCTTCCTCTTTGGTGCTAAGGAGGCAAGCGCAGGTGCAGAGTCCCGAGGAATCACCCAAAGGTTGTCGTTTCTGTGCAACAAGACCAGGACACTGACAAGCGTAGGTTTAATTAGTGTTAACTAACTTAGTTAACTAAATGAGACACTGACAAGTGGGCCCAGCCTTATTGACTTTCTAGTTAGGGTTAGTTTAGCACTAATTAACTTAGTTAATTAACTGAGTCACTCACCACTGGGCCCCACTGGTCAGGTTTGACCTGGGCGGCGCCTGTTGACCTGCTGAGGTCAGCATGACATAATGCTGATGCAGTAAACATTTTCTAGGATGTTTAAATAAATCAGAAATGATTTATAAATTTCAGAAAATGTCCAAAACTTCTAAAAATCATATAAATAAATCTGTAACTCCAAATGCAAAGATTTATATATGAAAAATGATAAGAAAAATTTAATCTATCCATCTCTACTGTATTCATGCATGCTTAAACAACTTAACCTTGCTGTTAGATCAAAACATGATAATGCACTTTATAAATTCATAGTTTGACTTTGAACTTGAACCTTGGGTTCAAAATAGGTCAAACCCTTCTAGTTTTAGTTGCATTAGCTCAACCACGGCATACAGCCATGTCATGATCATGCATCATATTGTGCATTGCATTGATTGTGTTATTCCTTGTTTGCCGGCCCTCTCAGTTGACGATGTTCCGACGATGTGATCGATGACACCGATGAAGAACTATACTATCTTCAGAAGTGTGAGGGAAGCAAACCCCCCTTGTTCATTCCGACACAATCCCACTCTCTCGCTCCTGCTCTCTTTTACTGCATTAGGACAACAACGATTCAACTGTTACATGTTGTGGTAGTTGAACCGCTTTTCCTCTCCATGACCTATCATTGCCACAGTAAATAGATGAAACCCACTAGCATGAGTACGAGTTGTTTGAGCCCTGATGTGCCTACTCATTTATGCTTGTTTGTCAGGCCTGCTACGCTTAGAGTTGTGTCAGGTCTAATTCATCGTGGATGAATTGGAAAGTTGTGAACATGTCCTACTATGTGTGAGCTAAGTGTGTGAACATGATTTGGTGAAGGTAGCGATGAGAGGCCATGTAGGAGTACACGGTGGGTTGTCTCATTGAAACCATCCTCAGGAACCGAGTTCTATATTTGTGATCCATGAACAACTACTACCACGCATTGGGCCCAAAATTATGGACCCTCTCGACTTATTAACCACCCCTGTCCTCTGTCCGGGGGTTGCAAGTAGTTTCTGGTGTTTGTAGTTGCTAGAGGTCGTCCGTAGAGCCGACCCAAGGGGTGGGTTGTGATGTGGTAGGCACGTGACCCGTTTGGTGTATCAAAACCATGTACACATCATTTGGGGCCATATGTGGATACCTCTACCGGACTCCCTATGGATGGAACCCGAATAGGCGATAAACCTGGACAAGGGATTTGTGTGGTTAGTCAAGTTGTGGCTGACACCCTCGCTAGGCATCCGCTTGAAGGTTGCCGAGTTCATGTCGTGTAAACGGCGATAAGTAGTGAGAGTGTGTGTGAATAAGTACACCCCTACAGGGTTAACATCATCTATTTGAATAGCCGCATCCACGGAAAAGTACCTCTGGGTTGCCTATACAGTTCATAGACAAGTGAAAGTGGATACTCTAAAATGCGCAAGATAAGCGTGAGTGCTATGGATGGCTTTCCCGTACGGAGATGGGAGCGGATCCATAGTGGTGTATTGATATGGTGAATATGTGGACTCATGTGCGCCACCTCAAAAGAGTTACTTGCAGTCGTAGTTCAGGATAGCCACCGAGTCAAAACTGGCTTGCTGCAGTTAAACCCCACCATCCCTTTGTTGATAATGATGCATATGTAGATAGTTCTGATGTAAGTCTTGAGTCTCACTAGTCGTTCTACGTGGACTTTGACGTTTAGCTTGTTACCTCAGCTACGATCTTGTGCCCTCTGGAGGGTCTTGTAGATAGTCAAGCTTTCCAGCCCTTTTTGTTTGTAGGTGTCTGTACTCAGACATGTTATGCTTCCGTTGTTTGTATGCTCTGAATGTTGGGTCATGAGACCCATGTTTGTAATACTTGGCTCCTCGGAGCCTGTTGAATAAATACACTGAGTTATAGAGTCATGTTGTGATGCCATGTTGTATTTGCACATATCGAGCATATTGTTTGTATGATTCTTGAAATGCTTGGTATGTGTGGGATCCGACAACCTAGTTGTTTATTCTTGGTAGCCTCTCTTACCAGGAAATATCTCCTAGTGCTTCCACTGAGCCATGGTAGCTTGCTACTGCTCCAGAACAATTAGGCTGGCCGGCATGTGTCCTTCTTCGTTCCTGTGTCTGTCCCTTCGAGGAAATGTCACGCGTTGTTCCTTTAAGTCCCTGTAGCTCGCTACAACTTGGATTCATATGTTGTTGAATGACACGTTCGTTTGCTGGGTCAGGTATGCCTGTCCCTGTAAGTTAGCGCCACCTTGGGTTTACGACTAGTCTTTGTCATATGGATGCTAGCGGCACTATCATACGCGTGAGCCAAAAGGCGCAAACTGTCCCGTGCCAGGTAAGGTGGCACCTGTGGGAATACCGTGCGTGAGGCTGCAACGTGATATGATGTGTTACATGCTAGATCGGTGTGACTTAGGATCGGGGTCCTGATAGCTTTGGTATTAGTGCCTGACTGCCTGTAGGATTACCAAGCCAAACTGGTCGAAGTTGAGTCTAGAAATTCTTTAGTTATATAAGGGAATTGATTGTGGATGGGAACGTGAGGCTCTTTTTACTCCTTTACCTTATGCCCTCCTGATCCGAGTCAGCTTATCTTTCCTACGGGATTAAGGAACTAGGCTTTCTCTTCTTCCTATCAGGATCACGTGTTACTAATCTGTAGACTTATAGGATTGATGGATTCAATCCTCAGTTCAGTTCCTACTACTTCCGTGTGTTCGTAGTTGGTCTCAGAACCTTAATATTGTGATGTGGGGTGGCTATGCCACCATTTTTGCAAGATGTCTCAAATCTTTTTGAGCATTTACAGCCGTTATGCTGTCCGAGTCATCCCAGGTTTCTAAACAATCTAATGCATTTGCAAATTCCTTCTTCCTGTTCCTGATGTCCCTTTGGGCAAGACTAACCACACTAACCAGTGTGTTGAGGTACTCTATTGCCTCGACGTATATGTTGGAGCTATTATCATGGCCCTAGGTTTCTTAGGGGATCATCTAGTAATCTAGCCATATCTTGTTACCAGTGTGATGATTCTGGCCATCATTCTTGAAAGCATCCCGTGATGCCACTTAGTAGTAGGTATTCTATTCCTGGCTTTTTGAACCCGAGATTCACCCTACTTACTTCATGTTGATAGTGTTGCTAGTTCCTTTAGGGTATTAGTAACCTTTGTGATAGTCCTCAAGGTCCGTGGTATTTCCTTCTTCCAATACCATGAACTACTTATGACAGAAGTTCTTTGAACCAAAAGATCACAACAAGAGTGCTCTCGATGAGTTCCCAATTATATATTATGACTCTGCCACTCCTACCTCTCTGCATGGATTATCTGGAAGAAATATGTTGAACTCATTCGACATTCTAATCTATGCATCCACAACTTAGAAAAACATATGTTCATTTGAGTTGTCCCTCTTTAGTTGTCTTCTGACCTTCGTCTATGAGTGGATAGTCAGGAGTAGTCGTGCATTCGTGATCGTCGATGCCTTTTACTCTTGTGGTCCGTCAAGCCATTCTATTCTGGAATGACTAGTAGAAACAAACCCCAGTACCTTATCCATTTCCAGGATTGGGTCAAAGTAGTTATACTTCACAGATCAAAATGTCAATCCAGCTTTTGTTCTGTTCTACCTTGGAGTATTACCATCCTTATATCAAGAATATCATGGGAATTGCACACCATCCTATGAAATCTTGATACAGTGATACTTCTCGCCCTCATTATTCATTTCTCGGGTACCGAGTTGTCGCAACCGGAATGCCGACAAGTGAACCGTGATGTGTGAAAATCGATACTCCTAGCAACCTCGTTGCTTGGTAGTTAAAGGACAATAATTTCATTCTTAGTGTGTTGGTTCTTGAATCATCATTCTAAGATAGATTGTGCTACCTAGTCCTTATTTTTGGTGCACTCCTCGATCAATGAGTTAGGATTGTGTCAGTCCCTCGCTGTTTTGATCATATCTTCTTGCCCTAAAAAGCAAGATTGCTCTCGAGTTAGTAACATATCAGTGGTTCGTGATTTTCCGAATATCTTCTCGGAAGTATCACCAGGTCGTCACCTGACCTCTATGTTGAGTTCGTGATCAAGTTGGTTCCTTGTAACCACCCCTTCTCCAAGAATCTGTGTTCGATACCCTGAGCTAGTTGGATAAGCCAAACAACAACTTCGAGAGCTGGAAGATAAAATTTTGTCTGACTCAGTTCATTTTTAAGGGATATCTTGTGTGTGTGTGTGTGTGTTGAAGAAAGATGGTATTCCCATCAATTGACCCTCGTGATCAGTTAACAAACCTGTCATGTTATCCAATCCTTGATTTGAGTATGGGCTATCATCAAATCAAATCAAAACCAATGTTGTTCTTAATGTTGTCTTACTCGTGGTTGATTCCTCGAGTATACACCATTATATCTTTTGGTCTGACCAATGCTATCACCTTGTTCACATAATTGTGGAATTCCACTTAAAAGGAACCCTAGATGAATTGTTGTTGAGCCCATCAGCAACATTTTTATCTTCTCCATGATTCATGCTGAACATCTAGCTAGTATTGGAAACTTTTATAAGCATCATTTTCATGTTCCGTTCATGAAGCATATGTTCAGATGAAAGAAGTGACTTTCTCTAATTCATGTGCATTTGATGCATGTTGTTGCCGTGAACTCGAGAAGCTTGTTTTGCTTCCGCTAGAATCATCCCAAGTCAGTCATGCACATGTGCGAAGTATTCTGTGGTTTGGAGACTTGCAACCTCCATTGTATATGTATCCCTAGCACACCAAGCCACTAACTGACTTGTTCCAGGAAAAGGAGTTCCTTCATAAGATCTAATCATATGACTTATGCAAGGACTTCGATATCCTCGATGATGGTTCCCCACCGAAACTCGGTAGTGTTTTATTATAAGACTACTATGTGGTCATGCTTGTCTCGTATAACATGTTCACATGTTTGTATCGGAACCAGCTCATGTTTTGGAGCTTACTACTGTAGTCCATTTCTCTTGCAACGTCATCTCGTCGATTTGTGTTGCAAACTTTCATTTTTCTCTCTAGACTTGATAAGTCTAGAATATCCTGACACCAACCAGATCTGAATCTCAGGCTGATATGATGGTTGGAATGTTTCCCAAGAACTATAATATTGGTCTCTTTATAACCTGGTAAACTGGATGTCGTGGCTAACACACTGAGCCAGGAGACCTATCATTGTAGTATCTTGATTGAGGAAGTTGGCCACCTCCCCATAAGGATTTCGTAGGATTACTTCAATTGTTGTTCCTTATGGATTCTTGTGTTCCCGAAGTCCGACCTTTTACTTGATGTTCTAGATACCAAACACTTTCAATGAATGGGTTACGCTAGCACATCAAGGAGAAAATTAGAAGCAGAGCACTAAATGTCTCTCGGTCGATCATCCAGATTTTGTTTCCTTGGCCCTGCTAAGGTTAAATCTGAGAAGGTGTTATCTTCCTTTGCATCTGCATCGTCCAGCACTTTCATCATGGTAGTATGTTGTGTTGCCAGGATCCTTGGCTCGGATGTTGGTAAACCTTGATTAATATGGAAATGCTCAAGTTCTTGAGAGCACGCGCAAGCATTAGGTGTTATCGTCGGCATTAAGTGCATAGTGCTCTAGGCTTCCTCGACTATGCTATAGCCATTCAAATAGTGGAATCACTCCCTACTATTGAGCTTTTCTCCAGTGTCACATCCCCAGTTTAGGCCTTGCGTGTCTTTGCATTAGCTTCCATGCATCATGTCTAAATACTATGAAACTTTGAAATGGGGGCTGATAAACCCTAGCAGCAAATGAAGTTCAACTAGGGTCCAAATAAAATCATTTTCATTGAACCCAAAATGCCCTTCTAAAATGTTCATCATCTTTGCCTTGGTATAGAACCTATGACAAAAATGGTGCACACTTTTCTAGGACAATAGAGCGTCACTGAATTAAATCATATGTTAATTCCACTTGGGCATTTAAATGCTATAAAATATGTTAAATGCTCAAATAAACATAAACTAAAATGTTTACTGTTGGATATATTCTAAACAGTAGCCATGATTAGTTTCATGATTTTTGGAGGTGCCCAAGTATTTTTAATAAAGCCATCAAGTTACAGAATGATAGAAAAGAGAAATAAATGGAAAGAACTGAAACTTACCTGGGCCAACTCACCTATGCAGCCACTGGCGTCCTAAGTGGCCGGCCCAGCCCACCTAGCCTCCTCTGTCGTCTTCCTCCCCTTGCCCCAAAGCAGCTGAGTTTCCAGCATGCCGCAGCCGCGCCACCAGCTCCTCTCTGCCTGCCTCATGCCACTGGGGTCTTCCCCAAGCACCGCGGAGATGGCCACGCACTCCCCCTCGACCCCCTACACTTCTCCCCTCTCTTCCAGGACCCCCTCCCCTCCTCTGCTCTCCTCCCGAGCGCATCGGAGAGCGCAGTGCCGTCGCACCCGTAGCCACCATGCTCCGATGCCCTCCATGCCCTCAGACCGAAGCACGCCGCCACCTGAGCTTGTCGCCGCCGAGCCCAAAGTCGCCGTAGCTCGTGGCCGAGCACACCCATGTGTTCACAGCGCCATGTAGGTGCCGTAGGAGCTAATCAAGCCACCTCACAGCCACCGCAGCCCCGTTCCCGAGCATGCCCGAACTCCAGCGGCCGCAAAGGAGCTCGCCGCCATCAACTCCGGCTGCCCCAGCCCCTGCCGCTTGCACTTATGGATGTAGCGCACGTCCGGCAACCCGTAGGGCCAAACGGCGAGCCAAACGGTCGCCGGACGACGAATCCCGAGTGCCTCCGCCGCTCTGTTTGGTCGCCGGCGGCTAACCGCCGGTGCGTCTGATGTGGCAACATCATTAGTGGCTAATGACGCCCTAACTAACCCTCCTACCTCACTGACACCTAGGCCCCATGCCCTAACTAACCCCAGCTTTATTTCTTCTTAGGATTAACTAAACCAAAGCGGCCCCACGCGTCAGCTTTGAGTAGGCTGACGTGGCCGTTGACTGGGCCCACCTGTCAGTCACAAAGAAGACACTGGGTCACTGACCAGTGGGCCCCACTGGTCAGGTTTGACCTGGACCGTCCCTGTTGACCGCTAATGTCACAGTGACACAGTGCTGACGCAGTAAATCTATTTCTAGATTTAGTTTAATTTTAAATAACCTAGAAATTGCAGAAAATATCCAAAACTTCTAAAATTCATATAAATTCAACCATAACTCCAAATGAGATATGTTATATATGAAAAATGACCAGAAAAATGTAGTCTATCCATCTGCACTGGTTTCATGCACGTTTAAGCAACTTAACCTTGCTGTTTAGTGCAAAACATGATAAGGCACTATTTGAATTCATAATTTAAATTTGGGGTTGAACCTTTGGTTCAATATGACCCAAATCCATCTGGTTGTAGTTGCATTAGGCGAACATACTCATATTACCATGTCATGAGCATGCATCATATTGTGCATTGCATTGATTGTGTTTCCTTCTCTATTGCCGGTATTTGTCCCCTCTCGATAGGCGTGGTTTCGACGATGAGTTCGATGACACCGATGAAGAGATATTACTATCTTCAGGAGTGCTAGGCAAGCAAAACCCCCTTGTTCATTCCAATACAATCCCACTCTCTCGCTCTTGCTCTCTTTTACTGCATTAGGACAACAATGACATATCTGTTATTTGCTGCGGTAGTTGAACCCCTTTCCACTGCATGACCTGTCATTGCCAAAGTAAATAGATGAAACCCACTAGCATGAGTAGGAGTTGTTGGTCCCTAATGTGCCTACTCATTCATGCTTGTTTGTCATGCCTGCTACTGCTTAGAGTTGAGTCAGGTCTGATTCATTGGGGATGAATCGGAGGTGTGTGAACATGTCCTACTGTGTGTGAGCTAACTGGATGAACACGATTTGGTAAAGGTAGAGGTGAGAGGCCATGTAGGAGTACATGGTGGGTTGTCTAATTGATGCCGTCCTCAGGAACTATGTTCTGTGTTTGTGATCCATGAAACAGTTACTACCACGCATTGGACCCGAAACCAATGGACCCTCTCGGCTTCTTAATCACCCATGTCCTCTGTTCAGGAGTTGCATGTAGTTTCTGGTGTTTGTAGTATGCTGGAGGCCATGCGTAGCACTGACCCAAGGGGTGGGTTGTGATGAGGTAGGCACGTGGCCGGGTATGCCAGGCGCCCGTTTGGTGTCGCGGAACCCTGTACACATCGTTCGGGGCCATATGTGGAAACCCCGGCCGGACTCCCTGCGGATGGAACCTGAATAGGCGATAAACCTGGACTAGAGACTTGAGTGTTTAGGTAGGCCATGGCCGACACCCTCGTTGGGCTTCCGCTTGAAGGTTGCTGAGTACATGTCGTGTAAACGACAGTAAGTGGTGAGAGCATGTGTGAAGAAGTACACCCATGCAGGGTTAACATAATCTATTCGAATAGTCGTGTCTGTGGTAAAGGACCTCTAGGTTGCTTATATAGTTCATAGACAACAGAAAGTGGATACTCTAAAATACGCAAGATAAGCGTGAGTGCTATGGATGGCATTCTCGTAGGGAGACGGGAGCGGATCCATAGTGGTGTACTGATATGGTGAATATGTGGACTCGTGTGCGCCACCTCAAAGAGTTACTTGCACTCGTAGTTCAGGATAGCCACCGAGTCAAAGCTGGCTTGCTGCAGTTAAACCCCACCACCCCCTTTGTTGATAATGATGCATATGTAGTTAGTTCTGATGTAAGTCTTGTTGGGTACATTTGTACTCACGTTTGCCTATTTTATGTTTTGCAGAGAGACTTTAGTCTCACTAGTAGTTCCGCGTGGACTTTGACGTTTAGCTTGTTACCTCAGCTACGATCTTGTTCCCTCGGCTGGATCTGGTAGATAGTCAGGCTTATCAGCCTTTCTCATTTATAGATGTTTGTACCCAGACATGTTAAGCTTTCGCTTGTGCTTTGACGTGCATGCTCTAAATGCTGGGTCGAGACACCCATGATTGTAATATCTCGCTCCTCGGAGCCTATTGAATAAAATACATGAGTTGTAGATTCATGTTGTGATGCCATGTTGTATTTGCACATATCGAGCATATTGTGTGTATGTTATTGAAATGGTATGTGTGGGTCTTACTATCTAGTTGTTTATCCATGGTAGCGTCTCTTACCGGGAAATGTCTCATAGTGCTTCCATTGAGCCTTGGTAGCTTGCTACTGCTCCGGAACACTTAGGCTGGCCAGCATGTGTCCTTCTTCGTTCCTGTGTCTGTCCCTTCGGGAAAATGTCACACGGTGTCTACCAGAGACCTCTTAGCCTGCTACAGCCTGGTTTACCGGAGTCCTGCTAGCCCAGTTGCTCCAGCCCGGATTCACTCGCTGATGACCGACACGTTCGTTGCTGGGTCATGTATGCATGTCCCTGTAAGTTAGTGCCACTTTGGGTTCACGACTAGCCATGTTAGTCCGGGCTCCTTGTCATATGGATGCTAGCGACACTATCATATACGTGTGCCAAAAGTTGCAAATCGTCCCGGGCCATGTAAGGTGACACCCGTGGGAATACCGTGCGTGAGGCCGCAAAGTGATATGAGGTGTGACATGCTAGATCGGTGTGGCTTTGAGTCGGGGTCCTGACAGCTTTGGTATCAGATCCTGACTGCCTTTACGATTACCAAGCCAAACTGGTCGAAGTTGAGTCTCGAAATTCTTTAGTTATATAAGGGAATTGATTGTGGGATGGAACGTAAGGCTCTTTTTACTCCTTATACCTTATGCCTTCTGATCCGAGTCATGTTATCTTTCCTATGGGGTTAAGAAACTAGGCTTTCTCTTCTTTCTACTAGGATCACGTGTTACTAATCCGTAGACTTATAGAACTGTTGGACTTAGAGCTCGGTTTAGTTCCTACTACTTCCGTATGTCAATTGTTGATCTCGAAACCTTGATATTGTGCTTTTTAGTTGATATGCCACCATTTTTGTAGCATGTCTCCAATATTTTTGAGCATTTACAGCCGCTATGCTATCCGAGTCATCCCAGGTTTCTAAATAATCTGATGCAATTGCAAAATCCTTTCCCTCTGTTTTCGATGATCTTTCTGGCCAGGTTAACCACACTAAACGGTGAGTTGAGGTACTCTATTGCCTCGACATATATGTTGGAGCTATTATTATGACCCTAGATGTCTAGAGTATCACCTAGTAATCTAGCCATGTTCTGTGTTCCAGTGTGATGACTCTGGCCATCATTCTCGAAAGCATCTCATGATGCCATTTAGTCTGTAGGTTTTCTATTCCTGGGCTCTTTAACCCGAGATTCACTCTACCTACTTCATGTTGTTAGTGTTTGCTAGTTCCTTTAGGTTATTAGTAACCTTTGCAATAGTCCTCGAGGTCCGTGGTATTCCCTTCCTCCAAATACCATGAACCATTTTGGCAGAAGTTCCTCGCTGAACCGAAAGATCACAGCCATAGTGCTCTTGATGAGTTCTTGATTCTATGCTGTTGCCCTGCCATTTCTACCTTTTCTGCATAGGTTATCCGAAAGAAATATGTTGAACTCGTCCGACATGCTAATCCATGCATCCACAACTCAGAAAATCATATGTTCTTTTGAGTTGCCCCTCTTTAGTTGTTTTTTGGCCTCGTCTATCAACTAATAGTCAAGAGTAGTCGTCCACCCGTGCTATCGATGCGTATTACTCTTGTGGTCCGTCAAGCCATCCTATTTGGAATGACTAGGAGAAACAAACTCCAGTACCTCTTCCATATCCAGGATTGGGTCAAAGTAGTTGTATCTCGCAGATCAAAATGCCAACCCAACTTTTGTTCCGTTCTACCTTGGAGTGTTACCCTCTTCATGTCAGGATCATCATGAGAATTGCATCATCTCGTATGAATTCTTGACGCAGTGATACTTCTTGCCATCATTGCTCATTCCTCGGTTTTCCGTGTTGTTCCAACCGGAATGCCGACAGGTGAACTATGATGCGTGAAATCAATACTCCTAGCAACCCTGTTACTTGGTAGTTAAAGGACAATAATTTCATTCTTAGCATGTTCGTTCTTGAATCATCATCCTAAGATAGATTGTGCTACCTACTCCCTATTTTTGGTGCACCCTTCAATCAATGAGTTAGGGATATGCCAATCTCTTGCTTATTTGATCATTTCATCTTGCCCTTAGAAGCAAGATTGTTCTCGAGCTTAGTAACATACCGGTGGTTCGTGATTTTCCGAATATCCTCTCAGAAGTATAACCAGGTCGTCACCTGACCACTATGTTGAGTTCGTGATCAAGTTGGTTGACTTGTAAACCACCCTTTCTCCAAGAATCTGTGTTGGATACCCCTGAGCTAGTTGGTTAAGCTAAACAACAACTTGGAGAGTTGGAAGATAAAAGCTTGTCTGACTCATTTCATTCCAAGGAATGTCTTTCTGTGTGTGTATTGAAGGAAGATGGTATTTTCATCGATTGACCCTCATGGTCAGTTAATGGATCTATCATCTTATCCAATCTTTGATTTGGGTATGGGTCATTGCCAAATCAAATCAGAACCAACGATATTCGTAGTGCTGTCTTACTCGTGGTTGTTTCCTCGGGCATACACCATTACCTCCTTTGGTCTGACCAATGCTATCACCGTGTTCACTTAATTGAGGAATTCCGTTTATATGGAAACCTAGATGAATTGTTGTTGAGCCCATCAACAACATCCTGATCTCTTCCATGATTTTGTTGAACATTAAGCTAGTGTTGGAAACTCTATAGGCAATGTCTTCATGTCCCGTTCATGAAGCATATGTTCGGATAAAAGAAGTGACTTCCTCTAATTCATGTGCATTTGATGCAAGTTGCCGCCGTGAATTCGAGAAAGCCCGTTTTGCTTTCCCTGGAATCATCCCAAGTCAGTCATGCATACATGCGAAGTATTCTGTGGTTCGGAGACTTGCAACCTTCATTCTATATGTATTCCTAGCACACCAAACCACTGATTGATTCGTTCAAGGAGAAGAAGTTCCTTCTTAAGAGCAAGACTTATGCAAGGACTTCAATATCCTCGATGATGGTTCCCCTCTTGAACTCAGTAGTATTTTATTATAATACTACCGTGTGGTCATGCTTGTCTCGGACAACGTGTTCACATGTTGTAGCAGAACCAGCTCATGTTTTGGAGCTTGCTATCGTAGTTCATCCCCCTAGAATCTTGCAACGTCATCTCGTCGATTTGTGTTGCGAACTTTCATTTCTCTTTCTAGACTCGATGAGTCTGGAATATCCTGACACCAACCAGATCTGAATCTCAGGCAGATATGATGGTTGGAACGTTTCCCAAGAACTATAATATTGTCTCACCGTAACCGGTAAAGTAGATGTCGTGGCCAACACACCCAGCCGGAAGACCTATTATTGTAGTATCTTGATTGAGGAAGTTGGCCACCTCCCCATAAGGATTTCATAGGATTTACTCCCTAGTTGTTCCTTATGGATTTTTGTGCCCCTGAAGTCCGACCTTTTACTTGATGTTCCACATATCAAACCATATCTATGAATGGGGTACGTTAGTACATCAAGGAGAACATTAGAAGCGGCGTGCCAAATGTCTCTCGGTCGATCATCCAGATTCTGTTCCCTTGGCCTCGCTAAGGTGGAATCTGAGAGAGTGTTATCTTTCCTTTGCATTTGCATCCTCCACCGGTATTCATCATGGTAGTATGTTGTGTTGCTAGGATCCTTGACACGGATATTGGTAAAGCCTTGATGAATATGGAAATGCTCAAGTTCTTGAGAGCACGCACAAGCACCAGGTGTTATCACCGGCACTAACTGGGATTGCTCCCAGTTTTCCTCGGTTATGCTATAAAATTTCAAACAGTGGACTCACTCTCTACTGTTGAGCTTCTCCCCACTTACTAAAATCATCGCTTGTGTTGTTTTCAAAAAGGTAATCCACATCAGCCATTCTAATCCGGGTATGCCATTCTATCGAACCCCTCCAAACGATCGCTCGAGAATTTCCCTAAGCTAGTTTAGAGAGTCTCAATGATCTCTATATCAAAGGTAATCCTTTTTGCCACTCAAGGTAATAATCTACGAATCACCCTCCTCCAGGATGTCTCAATGTGGTATCATGGCAACTCAACTCCTCGCTACATTGACAAACGTTCACCACCCTTTTAAGTGTGAAATTGTTGTCTACGTAGTGAACCTTCATCATCTGCTCCACTCCATTCCTTTGGATGTGTGCCTCGCGTCTCAACTTGTGAGATGTTTCAATGTCTCACTCTGCGAGTTGATACTGAGTTGTTTGATCTTTGAGAAGATCTATCCATCTAGAGCTTCTCTTTTCCTCTCGTTGTCATGTAGTGGAGTTCTCATAGCAAGACGACGAGACAAAGATGGTGACTGAATCAACGCCCTTAGGAAGGGCAACTTGGATCATGAAGATTATGTTAGTTTACGTTCCCCCTTCATCTTACCATACGCTTGAATCTCGGGACGAGATTATTGTTTAGTGGGTGTGACTTGTCACATCCCCAGTTCATGTCTAAATTCTATGAATTTTGAAATGGGGGCTGATAAACCCTAGCAGCAAATGAAATTCAACTAGGGTCCAAATAAAATCATTTTCATTGAACCCAAAATGCCCTTCCAAAATGTTCATCATCTTTGCCTTGGTCTAGAACCTCTGACAAAAATGGTGCACACTTTTCTAGGACAATAGAGGGTCACTGAATTAAATCATATGTTAATTGCATTTGGGCATTTAAATGCTATAAAATATTTTAAATGCTCGAATAATCATAAACTAAAATGTTTACTGTTGGATATATTCTAAACAGTAGCCATGATTAGTTTCATGATTTTTGGAGGTGCCCAAGTATTTATAATAAAGCCATCAAGTTACAGAATAATAGAAAAGAGAAATAAATGGAAAGAACAGAAACTTACGTGGGCCAACTCACGTGTGCAGCCACCTGGCGGCCTAAGTGGCCGGCCCAGCCCACCCGGCCTCCTCTGTCGTCTTCCTCCCCCTTGCCCCAAAGCAGCAGCATGCCCGGCATGCCGCAGCCGCGCCACCAGCTCCTCCCTGCCTGCCTCACGCCCCTAGGGTCTTCCCCAAGCGCCACGGACACGGCCACGCACTCCCCCTCGACCCCCTGCACTTCTCCCCTCTCTTCCAGGACCCCCTCCCCTCCTCTGCTCTCCTCCCGAGCGCACCGGAGAGCACAGCGCCGCCGCACCCGTAGCCACCATGCTCCCCTCGCCTCGCTGCCATGTCCAACGGCTTCACCTCATCGCCCCCGAGTTCTCCGCCCGCCCAAGCAAGCTGGGACGAGCCGCAATGCCGCTACCGTCGCCGTCTTCAACCTCGGATCGCCGGAGATCCCTTCCGCCACACCGCCCGCTCCGGTCCATCTCCGAGCTCGCCAACCAGCTCGTTCGACTCGCCGTGAGCCACCGACCCTAACCCCCCTCCTCTGCGCTCCGTTTGCATGCCGTAGCTAAGGGAGTCCTGGATTAGGGGGTATCCGAACAGCCGGACTATATACTTTGTCCGGACTGTTGGAGCGTGAGGATACAAGACTCAAGACTATGTTCCATGTCCGGATGGGACTCTCCTTTGCGTGGAAGACAAGCTTGGCGATCCAGATATTATATTTCCTTCCTTGTAACCGACTCCATGTAAACCCTAGCCCTTCGTGTCTATATAAACCGGAGAGGTTGGTCCTTAGATGGACGATCACAATCATAATCATCATAGGCTAGCTTCTAGGATTTAGCCTCTACGATCTCATTGTAGATCAACTCTTGTACTAATCATATCATCAATATAAATCAAGCAGGAAGTAGGGTTTTACCTCCATCGAGAGGGCCCGAACCTGGGTAAACATTGTGTCCCTTACCTCCTGTTACCATCGGCCTAAGACGCACAGATCGGGACCCCCTACCCGAGATCCGCCGGTTTTGACACCGACATTGGTGCTTTCATTGAGAGTTCCTCTATGTCGCCGCTGCAAGGCTTGATGGTGCCTTCAATCGTCAACAACACGGTCCAAGGTGATACTTTTCTCCCCGGACAGATCTTCGTGTTCGGCAGCTTCGCACTGCAGGACAATTCGCTTGGCCGACTAAAGCAGATCGACAGCTACGCCCCTAGCCACCAGGTCAGGTTCGGAAACCTGAACTACACGGCCGATATCCGGGGAGACTTGATCTTCGACGGAATCGGGCCTATGCCAGGAGCGTCGGACAGTCACGATGAGCACGGCTTAGACCTACTGTCAGACAATGCTCGGGATATCACCCTTGCAGTAGCCCCGGACCTAAATCCGGAGCCGACTCCGTTGCCCAAGGACGGGTGGATGGACCCCACCCCACAGGCCGCACACTCATCGGCGGTAGAGACGAACACATGCCTCACCTCTATGGAAGCCTGTGACACCGGACCCCCGGACTCGTATCCGACTGTAGGTTCCAGTCGGCGCGCTACCGAGCCCGCCGAGCCTTGTTGGGCTCCGGTAATGGAGTTTATCGCTACGGATATCTTCCAGCATTCGCCCCTTGGCGACGTGCTGAACTCGTTAAAGTCTCTCTCTTTGTCAGGAGACTCATGGCCGAACTATGTTCGGCTCGAGTGGGAAGTAGGCGACGAAGGAATTTGTTACCCACCCACCACCCACTTCATTGCCACAGTCGATGATTTAACCAACGTGCTTGACTTCGACTCTGAAGACATCGACGGCATGAACGATGATGCAGGAGAAGAATAGGAACCACCGCTCACAGGGCGGTGGACAGCCACTTCCTCATATGATATATATATGGTGGACACCCTGGAGGAAACCAATGGCGATGAGGCAACGGAGGATAAACCCTTAGGGAAGAAAGCAAAGCTTGGGCGTCATCGATGCCGCTCCAAGCCCCGCCACAACAATACCGCCACAGGAGACGAAAACAATCCGGATGGTGCCGACAATGAATACAACCCTGATCAGCCTGCCTTCGAGCAGGCCGAGCAGGAAGACGGGCAGGTTAGCCCAGACGAATAGGCGATAGACGGATATCCGGAGGAGGATAACTACATGCCCCCCTCGAAGACGAGATTAGCCTCGGCGATGACGAGTTTGGCGTGCCTGAGGATCCCGTGGAGCAGGAGCGCTTCAAGCGCCAGCTTATGGCCACTGCGAGGAGCCTAAAAAAGAAGCAGCAACAACTCAAGCTGATCAAGACCTACTCACAGATAGATGGACTGAAGTCCTGGCAGCTGAGGAATACAGACTCGAGTGCCACATGGCTGATCGGCCACCTCGTGGCCGAGATAAAATGGCATATCAACCTGAATACCAGCCCGCACCCCCATGCCAATACACTACGGCCCGAGGCAATAGGCAAGACCTGCAAGATATACTGGAAAACAAAGCAGGACAACCAAGATCGATCTACGGATCGCGGGGGTTCGCCCCAACATGCGACGATGACCGTCACGCTGGATACGCTATCAACAAGTCCGGCCGGGCCGAACAAAGCCACCCAGACACCTTCAAACTGCGTAGCCACATAGCCCGACACAGAGGCGTCGCACACCCCCTCTACTTAACTGACAAAGTGATGGATCATGAATTCCCAGAAGGGTTCAAACCCGTAAACATCGAATCATACGATGGCACAACAGACCCTGCTGTATGGATTGAAGATTTCCTTCACATTCACATGGCCCGCGGAGACGATCTAGATGCCATCAAGTATCTTACCCTTAAGCTCAAAGGACCCGCCCGACACTGGCTAAATAGCCTGCCCGCAAATTCCATTGGCAGTTGAGAAAACCTGGAAGACGCGTTCCTCGACAACTTCCAGGGCACATATGTGCGACCACCGGACGCCGATGACTTGAGCCACATTACTCAACAACCCGGAGAGTCAGCCAGGAAATTCTGGACTCGGTTCCTATCTAAAAAGAACCAAATAGTCGACTGTCCGGACGTCGAAGCCCTGGCGGCCTTTAAGCATAATATCCGTCACGAGTGGCTCGCCCGACACCTCGGCCAGGAAAAACCCAAGTCCATGGCAGCACTCACGAGACTAATGACCCGCTTTTATGCAGGCGAGGATAGTTGGTTGGCTCGCAGCAGCACTACGCCACATTATGGCACTTTGGATGTCCGCGACAATAACAGCAAGCCACGGCGCAACAGACATAAGCGACGGAACAACGGCTACAACACTGAAGACACGGCAGTCAACACCGGATTCAGCGGATCCAAATCCGGTCAACGGAAAAAGCCGTTCAAAAGAAACAATCAGGGACCGTCCAGTCCGGACCACATACTGGAATGCTCGTGCCAAATTCATGGCACCCCGGGCAAGCCAGCCAACCACACTAATTGAGACTACTGGGTGTTCAAACTGGCCAGTAAAATAAACGCCAAAAATAAGGACAAGGGGCTGCACAGCGACGATGACGAGGAGCCCCGGCGTCCGAACATGGGGGGACATAAGAAATTCCCTCCCCAGGTGAAAACGGTCAACATGATCTACGCCACCCACATTCCCAAGCGGGAACGGAAGCGAGCACTACGGGACGTCTATGCGATGGAGCCAGTTGCCCCCAAATTCAAACCATGGTCAGCTTGTCCGATCACCTTTGATCGTAGGGATCACCCTACCAGCATCCATCACGGTAGTTCAGCCGCATTGGTCCTAGACCCAATCATCGACGGATTCCACCTCACACGAGTCCTTATGGACGACGGCAACAGCCTGAACCATCTTTATCAGGACACAGTGCGCAAAATGGGCATCGACCCTTCAAGGATCAAGCCCACTAGAACAACCTTTAAAGTCATAATTCCTGGAGTAGAGGCTCGTTGCACGGGCTCTATAACATTGGAAGTGGTCTTCAGATCTCCGGATAACTTCCGAAGCGAAGAGTTAATCTTCGATATCGTCCCTTTCCGTAGTGGTTACCACGCACTGCTTGGACGAACCACATTCGCTAGATTCAATGCGGTACCACACTATGCATACCTCAAGCTCAAGATGCCAGGACCGCACGGGGTCATAACAGTCGACGGAAACATGGACCGCTCTCTCCGTACAGAAGAGCATACTGCAGCCCTCGCAGCGGAAGTACAATGCAGCCTCCTCCGACAAACCACCAATCCTGCGACGACAACCTCGAACACCATCAAGCGAGTCCGTAGCACCCCGCAACAGGATCACCAGGCACGCCAAGAGCGCGACTAGCAGTCCGGCCTCCGCTCCAGCCCCATCAAAGCAGCATTCGTGCCGCGCGTACACAATTATGCACTCAAAATACCATGGGCATAGGCGGAGGCGCAGCAGTGACTCAGTCAACAGTGCGGTATAACCGCAACATACCTTCATAACCCCCCTTTTTATCTTTCAGGATACTGCTTTAGGGCAGCCTCTTTAGAAGAGCTGGATTGTCGGACTTACACAGGAGAGAAAGCCAAGGAGACAACAGGATTTGCGCACAAAAGGAAATACCCAGGTGGAATTTGTTCACGATCATTATACCTATTTTATATACCTACATGCAGCCTGCTGTTCGGTAGGACATGTTAAATAGTCCTATTTACTTCTGGTTAAACGCACCCATTGTACACATACGCTCAAACATATTATTCATCAATGGGAGGTAATATATAGCGTCAGCTTATTATTCCTATTTGTGCATTTTTCTTACAAATGTTTATTTAATATGGCATCCGTACATCTTGGTACGATCAGTTTGCCAGGGGCTTCTCATGGCGCCCCAGAATACGGCAAAACAAGTCCGAACACTTTCAACAGTGCGACACCCTGAACTTATAGCACTATATGCATCAGCTCCGAATCACATCTTGGGTCAATAGTTGGGTTTGCCCGACTCCCTTGTTTTGGTACCTTACGTTCCGTTATATCGGCTAAGGTAGCGCAGGGAGAACTACAGCGATTGTGTCTCGGTTCTTCCGGATGAGCACCTCAGTTGAGAAAACCAAAAACTGACCGGCATGATGCGGCGAGAGCTGGTCGCTATTTGAGAGGTCATAAAATCCCTAAAGATTTTTTCCACTGTAGGCGAGAAATCGGCCTCGTCTGATTTAGGCGTATATAGCGCCCCAATTCGGCTCTCCGAATTCTAGGGGCTTCGCCAAAATTTAAAATTGTAGACTTCTCTGGCTAAGTGAAAGTTATAAAGCCGCATAGTCCGATTGCCTTGTTCGCTACGCCGTATACCTCCTTAAGGGACCAAAAATTTCGATAAAGAGTGTCCGGGTTTTTCCAGGAACACCCCGGTACTAGTTACGTGGGGGTGGAATCCGACGAGTGGCCTACTTTCAGAATTCTATAAACAGCCGCACAGAAAGTAGTATGTTAAATCAAAAAGCGCTACATAGCGCAAGTAACTTTTTCTTTATATTACAACAATGACAGAAGTACATTTACTCAAGGATCGTGTCCTTGGTACATTCATCGGCCATGATACAAGCGCCCTTCAAAACACCATCATAATATTTCTCGGGACAACGATGTGCCTTGCCCTCCGGCGGCCCGTCGTTCACTAGCTTCTCTGCATCCAGCTTGCCCCTGTGCACCTTCGCACGAGCAATGGCCCGGCGGGCACCCTCAATGCAAACGGACCGCTTGATCACATCCAGCTGTAGACAGGCATTTACCATCCGCTTTATCAGGCCGAAGTAGCTGGTAGGCAAGGGCTCACCAGGCCACATCCGGACTATGAAATTATTCATAGCCACTTCGGCCGCCCTGTGGAGTTCCACCAACTGCTTCAGCTGGTCGCTCAGAGGCACCGGGTGTTCGGCTCCAGCATACTGGGACCAGAATAGCTTCTCCGTTGAGCTCCCCTCCTCAGCATGGTACAACTCCGTAGCATCAGATACGTTGCGTGCCAGATCTGTGAATGCCCCTGGAGAGCTCTGAATCCGGGTAAGTAAAAGAAATGTCTCCTCCACATGCTTGCTTTGCATAAAGAATGTCTTACCCGCCGCTATCTTCTTGGCCGCCTGGATTTCCTGCTGTGCCTTTTCGGCTTCGGCCTTGGCATCTTTCACACTCGCAAGGGCCTTCGCAAGCTCAGTCTCTTTCATCTTAAGATCATGCTCCAAGGACTCGAACTTTTTGCCGAGCTCCTGGAGCTCTTGCTGTACCTCGCCCACTCTAGCATTTTGCTTCTCGCGCTCCTTGCGCTCCAGTGCCACCTTGTCCTCAGCCTCGGACAGCGCTTTCTTCAAGGACGCCACTTTGGTGGTGGCCCCTGTTACAAAGTCACGACGCTTTGTCGTTAGAATAACCAATTTTATCTATCCTTCATTATATGCGAATGGGGTATCACTCACCTTTGTTCTCTTCGAGCTGCCTCTTCGTGAGGCCGAGCTCTCCCTGCGCCTGCTCCAGGTCCTGTTTTAGTCCGGCGACCTCGGCTGTGCGGATAGCAGCGGCAAGCAGCACAACCTGCTTATTCACATGCACACTTACTATTAGACTCCTATGGATTATAATTGACCCTCCGTTTGGCTTTTCTTTTCGAACACCAAACAGAGTATCAGGGGCTACTACCTATCGGGTGGTAATTTCACACATTTTTATTACTTACCTCAAAGCCTGTTAGGAGGCTGGTGCAGGCTTTGGTTAGTCCGCTCTTGGCAGACAAAACCTTCTGAATCACCGCACTGATAAGAGTACGGTGCTCTTCATCCATGGAAGCGCCGCGAAGCGCTTCCAGCAGACTATCTGGCGCCTCTGGCATAACGGAAGTCATCGGCACAGACGGCTCGCCCTCCCTAGCGAGGGGCCGCCTGCCCGCATCCGGAACCATCGAAGGTTTCGGCACAGTATCCGGCTGAGAGCCCGTCTTGCTGCCGCTCTCGTCGGCACGATCCGCGGGGATCTTGTACCCCACGTGTCCGGCATCTGGAATTCCGCCTTGGGGCGTCTCCAGAGTCACCTCCCCCTGCTCTGGTAGCCTTTGGGGCAACACCTCCGTGTCATCCGCAGGCTGAGGAGTAGTGGCCGTCGGGAGCGAGTTCATCGCCGAATCACTCAAGGACCCATCCGAAGACGATACCTCGGGATGGACCCTGACCGGACTGCATATATGTTCGGCATTATAGCAAGACTATGAAGCAAATTCGCACTAAAGTATAATAGAGTGCGGATACTTATGATCTTACTACGGGCTTCTCCCTGGGCAGCCACTCCTCCCCGCTATAGGCGGCAGTGGTGGAGTAATCCGAAAGGGATGCCTTTCCCTTCTTGGGTGTCCTAGCTTCCCCCTCCGGGGCGGCTTTCCTCTTCTTCTCCTCCCTAGTATGGGGAGGTAGAGTTTCTTCGTGTTTCCCCCTCCTCTGCGGGAGAAATCAGCCTCGTCGTCTTCGGACGACAAGGGTATAACGGCTTGCGCCAGGGACCCTTCTCGGTCCCCTGGCCCGCCTTCTCAACCCCCCATCCTCTCTGGATGGGGCGTCCTCTTCCTCTTATTCCTCCCCTTCGGGGGAGGAGTGTGCCTCATCATCTTCGGAGAGGATCCCGGTACAACCTTACGACGGAGACCTTCCCTGGTCCCCGGGGCCTGCTTTTCGGCCTTCTTCTCTGGCACCTTGTAGGGCGCCGGGACTAGCATCTCCGTTAGGAGAGCATCCGTCGGGCCTTCTGGCAGTGGAGCCTGACAGTCAATTCGCTCCGCCGTATCCACATACTCTTGACCAAATGCACAAAATGACTTAAGATTCCCCCATGAGTACATTGGGAAGAACTGAATCCGGTGGAAGTCAGAAAACTCACCGGACAGGGGGGGAGGGGCGCGGCGTGAAGTCCGCGATCCTAGGAGGTAGGAGGAGGTACTTCCGAGGCCTTGAACAGCGCCTTCCAGGCGCCTTTGTGCGTCATGCCATAGAGCTTTTGAAGCGTCTGGTGTTCGGCCGGGACGAACTCCCACAGATTAAAAGCCTGTCTTTGGCAAAAAGAATCCGGCGGACAAGCATGACCTGGACCACGTTGGCAAGCTTGATTTTCTTGTCCTTCATATTCTTGATGCAGTTCTGGAGTCCGGTCCGCTCTACAGGTTCGCCCCAGGCCAGGCCCTTCCTTTCCCAGGAGGTGAGCCGCATGGTGGCTCCGGATCGGAATTCGGGGGCCGCCGCCCAGTTGGCTTTGCGCGGCTCGGTGATGTAGAACCACCCTGATTGCCACCCTTTCACGGTCTCCGTGAAAGAGCTGTCAAGCCAGGTGACATGGGGCATCTTGCCCACCATGGCGCCTCTGCACTCTGCTTGCTGGCCGCTCACGATCTTCGGCTTCTCGTAGAAGATTCATAGCCACAGGCTGAAGTGAGGCCTGATGCGGAGGAAGTCCTCACACACGACGATAAACGCCGAGATGTTGAGGACGAAATTTGGGGCTAGATTGTGGAAATCTAGCCCGTAGTAGAACATGAGCCTGCGGACAAAGGGATGAAGTGGAAATCCCAGTCCACGCATGACGTGGGCGAGAAATACGACCCTCTCATGGGGTTCCGGAGTTGGAGTGACCTGCCCCTTGTCTGGCAACCGGTGCGCAATGTGTGCGGCCAAGTACCTGGCCGCCCGGAGCTTCGCAATATGCTCCTCCTTCACGGTGGAGGCCACCCACTTGCCTCCTGCTCCGGACATGATTGGCTGTGCGGAGAACGCGTGGGTGAAAATGGGGAATCCTTATCCCTTTATAGAGGCAACGGACGACGCGCCTCCCCACTTTCCCATTGATAATCGCTTATTTCCCAAACGCCACAATTGATTGAGCGGTTGGGTTACCCACACCCGTATTGATGGAAATCCCGTAATAACGGGACATGATCTCTGCTGTGACAAGACGTGCCAAGGAAACCGCCTTGCAATATGCGCTATGGCTGGTTACGGAAAAACGGTTCGAATAATGACCCGACCGTAGTGTCATGTCACTTTGTCTAAACTTGTCAGCAGGTTATATTTTGTTAATTATCATCCTCTTTACAGTGGTACGTGAAGATCATCTTTCAGATCCGGACACGGTCCAAGTGTTCGATAAATACTTTGGAGTATTCGGAGATGGAACCCGCCTTCCAATGCCGAAGATAAAACTGCGCGCCGGACTCATCATCATTGAAGCCTGGTTCAGGGGCTACTGAGGGAGTCCTGGATTAGGGGGTATCCGGACAACAGGACTATATACTTTGTCCAGACTATTGGAGCGTGAAGATACAAGACTCAAGACTCCGTTCCGTGTCCGGATGGGACTCTCCTTTGCGTGGAAGACAAGCTTGGCGAACCGGATATTATATTTCCTTCCTTGTAACCGACTCCATGTAAACCCTAGCCCTCTCTGGTGTCTACATAAACCGGAGAGGTTGGTCGTTAGAGGGACGATCACAATCATAATCATTATAGGCTAGCTTCTAGGGTTTAGCATCTACGATCTCGTGGTAGGTCAACTCTTGTACTACTCATATCATCAATATCAATCAAGCAGGAAGTAGGGTTTTACCTCCATTGAGAGGGCCCGAACCAGGGTAAACATTGTGTCCCCTGCCTCCTGTTACCATCGGCCTAAGACGCACAGATCGGGACCCCCTATCCGAGATCCGTCGAAGACCAAACCACACCGCCGCCTGAGCTTCTAGCCGCCGTGCCCACAGCCGCCGGAGCTCGCGGACGAGCACACCCACGTGTTCCAGTGCCGTGTAGGTGCCGTAGGAGCTAATCAAGCCACCTCACAACCACCGCAGCCCCGTTGCCAAGCGCGCCCGAACTCCGGCGGCTGCAAAGGAGCTCGCCGCCATCAACTCCGGCTGCCCCAGACCCTGTTGCTTGCACCTATGGATGCGACGTACGTCCAGCAACCCGTAGGGCCAAACGGTGAGCCAAACGGTCACCAGACGACGAATCCCGAGCGCCTCTACCGCTCTGTTTGGTCGCCGGCGGCTAACCGCCGGTGCGTCTGACATGGCAACATCATTAGTGGCTAATGACGCCCTAACTAACCCCCCTACCTCACTGACACCTGAGCCCCACGCCCTAACTAACCCTAACTTTATTTCTTCTTAGGATTACCTAAACCTGAGTGGCCCCACGTGTCAGCCTTGACTAGGCTGACGTGGCCATTGACTGGGCCCACCTGTCAGTGATAGAGAAGACACTGGGCCACTAACCAGTGGGCCCCACTAGTCAGGTTTGACCTAGACCGTCCTTGTTGACCGCTGACATCACAATGATTCAGTACTGACGCAGTAAATCTATTTCTGGATTTAGTTTAATTATAAATATTCCCGAAATTGCAGAAAATATCGAAAACTTCTAAAATTCATATAAATTCAACCACAACTCCAAATGAGATAAGTTATATATGAAAAATGATCAGAAAAATCCAATATATCCATCTGCACTAGTTTCATGCATGTTTAAACAACTTAATCTAGCTGTTTAGTGCAAAACATGATAAGGCACTATTTGAATTCATAATTTAAATTTGGGGTTGAACCTTTGGTTCAATATGACCCAAATCCATCTGGGTGTAGTTGCATTAGGCGAACATACTCATATTGCCATGTCATTAGCATGCATCATATTGTGCATTGCATTGATTGTGTTTCCTTCTCTGTTGCCGGTATTTGTCCCCTCTCGATAGACGTGGTTTCGACGATGAGTTCGATGACACCGATGAAGAGCTATTACTATCTTCAGGAGTGCCAGGCAAGCAAAACCCCCTTGTTCATTCCAATACAATCCCACTCTCTCGCTTTTGCTCTCTTTTACTGCATTAGGACAACAACGACATATTTGTTATTTGCTGCGGTAGTTGAACCCCTTTCCTCTGCATTGACCTGTCATTGCCACAATAAATAGATGAAACCCACTAGCATGAGTAGGAGTTGTTTGAGCCCTGATGTGCCTACTTGTTCATGCTTGTATGTCATGCCTGCTACTGCTTAGAGTTGAGTCAGGTCTGATTCATTGGGGATGAATCGGAGGTGCATGAACATGTCCTACTGTGTGTGAGCTAAGTGTATGAACACGATTTGGTAAAGGTAGCGGTGAGAGGCCATGTAGGAGTTCATGGTGGGTTGTCTCATTGAAGCCGTTCTCAGGAACTGAGTTCTGTGTTTGTGATCCATGAAACAGTTACTACTACGCATTGGGCCCAAAACCAGTGGACCCTATAGGCTTCTTAATCACCCTTGTCCTCTGTCCAGGAGTTGCAAGTAGTTTCTGGTGTTTGTAGTAATCTGGAGGCCGTGCGCAGCGCTGACCCGAGGGGTGGGCTGTGATGCGGTAGGGACGTGGCCGGGTATGTCAGGCGCCCGTTTGGTGTCGCGAAACCCTATACACATCGTTCGGGGCCGTAGGTGGAAACCTCGGTCGGACTCCCTGCGGATGGAACCTGAATAGGCGATAAACCTAGACTAGAGACTTGAGTGTTTAAGAAGGCCGTGGCGGACACCCTCATTGTGATTCCGCTTGAAGGTTGCCGAGTACAGGTCGTGTAAACGGCGGTAAGTGGTGAGAGCGGTAAGTGGTAAGTACACCCCTACAGGGTTAATTTAATCTATTCGAATAGCCGCGTCCGTGGTAAAGGAGCTCTGGGTTGCCTATACAGTTCATAGACAAGTGAAAGTGGATACTCTAAAATACGCAAGATAAGCGTGAGTGCTATGGATGGCGTTCTCTTAGGGAGACGGGAGAGGATCCATAGTGGTGTATTGATATTGTGAATATGTGGACTCGTGTGCGCCACCTCAAAGAGTTACTTGCACTCGTAGTTCAGGATAGCCACTGAGTCAAAGTTGGCTTGCTGCAGTTAAACCCCACCATCCCCTTGGTTGATAATGATGCATATGTAGTTAGTTCTGATGTAAGTCTTCCTGGGTACATTTTTACTCACGTTTGCCTATTTTATGTTTTGTAGAGAGACTTCAGTCTCCCTAGTAGTTCCACATGGACTACGACATTTAGCTTCTGACCTCAGCTATGATCTTGTGCCCTCGGCAGGATGTGGTAGATAGTCAGGCTTCTCAGCCTTTCTCTTTTATAGATGTCTGTACCCAGACATTTTAAGCTCCCGCTTGTGCTTTGACTTGTATGCTCTAAATGCTGGGTCGAGAGACCCATGATTGTAATATCTCACTCCTCGGAGCCTACTGAATAAAATACTTGAGTTGTAGAGTCATGTTGTGATGCCATGTTGTATTTGCACATATCGAGCATATTGTGTGTATGTTATTGAAATTCTTGGTATGTGTGGGATTTGACTATCTAGTTGTTTATCCTTGGTAGCCTCTCTTACCGGGAAATGTCTCCTAGTGCTTCCACTGAGCCTTGGTAGCTTGCTACTGCTCCGAAAAACTTAGGCTGGCCGGCATGTGTCCTTCTTAGATCATGTGTCTGTCCCTTCGGGGAAATGTCACGCGGTGTCTACTGGAGTCCTGTTAGCCTGCTACAGCCCGGTTTACCGGAGTCCTGCTAGCCCAGTTGCTATAGCCCGGATTCACTCGCTGATGACCGAAACGTTCGTTGCTGGGTCATGTACGCATGTCCCTATAAGTTAGTGCCACTTTGGGTTCACGACTAGCCATGTCAGCCCGGGCTCCTTGCCATAGGGATGCTAGCGACACTATCATATACGTGTGCCAAAAGGCGCAAACAGTCCTGGGCAAGGTAAGGCGACACCCGTGGGAATACCGTGCGTGAGGCCGCAAAGTGATATGAGGTGTTACATGCTAGATCGGTGTGGCTTTGAGTCGGGGTCCTGACACCCAGTTACTAGAATCATTCCCAGAGTTTGCATTTTGTTTCCAGCTTGCACTGCCATTATTCCGTCCTACTATGGACTACCCTTCTCAGTAATTACTGATCAGGGTCATCTTCAAAAGTGATCTTACCATGGGTTCCATCCATTTCCGATGATAGGCAAAGCTCATCCATTACGTTGTCTTCAACAAGGCAGTCCACATCATCCATTTTATTTCAAGTATGCCATTCTATCAAACTACTTCAAACGATCGATTATGAATTGCTTTAGGTTGGTATAGATATTTTCAATGATCTCTGTATCAAAAGTAATTCCTTTTGCTACTTAAGGTAATAATTCTACGAGTCACATCCTCTATGATCTCTCGTTATGTTATCATGGCAACTCAACTCCTCGCTATGTTGGCAACAGTTCACCACCTTCTCAAGTGTGGAATTTTTGTCTACCTAGTAAACCTTCGTCATCTTTTCACTCCATCCCTCTGGATGTATGCTTCGTGTCTCAGCTCGAGAGATGTTTCAATGTCTCATTCCGTGAGTTGATCCTGAGTTGTTCGATATTCGAGAGCTTGATTCTTCTAGGGTTTCCTTTTCTCTCGTTGCCATGTTCGTTGAAGTTCTCAGAGCAAGACATTGAGACAAGATGATGATCGAATCAACATTCTTATAAAGTGCAAGTTGGATCATGAAGATTATGTTAGTCATGTGTCCCCTCTGTCTCCATACCTCACGTCCTGAATGTCAGGACGAGATTCTTGTTTAGTGGGGGTGAGTTGTCACAACCCTAGTCAGTGCATGCATTAGAGTGATTGCATCATGTTTACTTTTCCCAGGAAGTTGAAATTGGGATGACAGAAACCCCCAGCACCACCT
Source organism: Triticum dicoccoides (assembly GCF_002162155.2). Taxonomy (NCBI): domain Eukaryota; kingdom Viridiplantae; phylum Streptophyta; class Magnoliopsida; order Poales; family Poaceae; genus Triticum; species Triticum dicoccoides. The sequence continues at coordinate 311,144,762 of NC_041387.1, read as the reverse complement.
AACTCAACTAGGGTTACTAAAATACTTTTTACATAAACCTGAAATGCCCTTCAAAAATGTTCATCATCTTTGCCTTGGTCGGGAACCTCTGACAAAAATGGTGCACACTTTTCTAGGACCTCATTGGGTCACTGAATTAAATCGTATTCTATTTGCCTTTGGGCATTTAAATGCTATATGATATTTTAAATGCCCAAATAATCATGAACTAAAATCTTTACTGTTTGAAATAATCCAAACAGTGGCCTTGAGCACTTTCAGTAATTTTAAGTTAGTTTTGGTATTTTAATTAAAGCCCTAAAGTTACAGGAAAATAGAAAAACAGAAACAAAACAAAGAGAGAGAGAGAGAGAGAGAGAGAGAAACCCAGCTGGGCCACTTACCTGGTCAGCCAAGCTAGCAGTCCAGCCGACCAGCACCTCCCTGTCGTCTTCCTCGTGCCAGTGGGCAGTGTGCGCGGCCGACGCATGCCGGCACGCGCCCAGCCACCTCCTGCTTGCTGTTTCGCCCTGGCTCTCTCTGGAAGACGCCACGCACCCCCAACCCCTCTAAGCTATCCACTCCTCCTCTACCATCCTCTGCTCTCTTCCAGCAGCACAACTGAGCATGCTCGTCGCTGCCGTTTGCTGCCACTGCGTCCACCGCTATACCCTTTCCCCTTGGTCGTGTCCTCTAGCTCCGCCTCGACCACCTCTTCCTCCTCGCCGAGCAATGCACCGCGGGAGCCCCTGCAATGCCGCCATCGACATGTCTTCTCCGTGCACGGCCACCGGATCGCCATCACCGTTACCTCATTGTCCGCGCCTCCCCGAGCCGACTGAGACCGTCTCCAACCCCGTTGTCCGCTCCGACGTCTTCTCCCCTGCTCCCCGTGCTCATACGCATCCTCTAACTGCCCAAGCCACTGGAGCCGAGAGCTCCTCACCGCCGTTCATGGAGCTACCACGGCTGGGGAAAGCTTAGCTTGCCTCTGAGCATGTCATCATGCTTGGGTTGCTTCCAAGAGACAAGCGCACCCACAAGATCCTCCTCCAGTGCACCATAGCGCTGAATTCAACCCTGCCCGAGCTCCGGCCACCGCTGCGAGCTCGTTTCCGACGAGCTCCGATCACCTCAGCTGCTGCCACTTGCTGCTTTAGATGCGGGTGAGCTCCAGCTCCCCATAGAGCCACTCCGTCGCCATTTGGGTCACCGGAGGAGCTAGCCGAGCCCTCCGCCGGATCTTCCATCGTCGGTGATGAGTCGCCGATGTATTAGGCCGGGTTGACCTAGGGTTTGACCTCCCTGGGTCTATGACATGTGGGTCCAGCCCCTGACTAACTCCTAGATTAGGATTTAATTAGTGTTAGGTTTAATTAGTGTTAACTAACTTAGTTAACTAAACGAGCCACTAACAAGTGGGCCCAGCCCTATTGACTTTGTAGTTAGGGTTAGTTTAGCACTAATTGACTCAGTTAATTAACCTAGTCACTAACAAGTGGGCCCCACTAGTCAGGTTTGACTTAGACGACGCCTGTTGACCTGCTGAGGTCAGCATGACATAATGCTGCCGCAGTAAACTTTTTCCTGGATTTTTGAATAAATCAGAAATGATTCATAAATTTCAGAAAATGTCCAAAGCTTCTAAAAATCATAGAAATTAATCTGTAACTCCAAATGCAAAGACTTATATATGAAAAATAATCAAAAAATTCAATCTATCCATCTGTACTGGTTTCATGCATGTTTTCGAAAGTTAACCTTGTTGTTCGATCAAAACATGATAATGCACTTTATAAATTCGTAGTTTAACTTTGAACTTGAACGCTGGGTTCAAAATAGTTCAAACCCTTCTGGTTTTAGTTGCATTAGCTCAACCATAGCATATTGCCATGTCATGACCATGCATCATATTGTGAATTGCATTGATTGTGTTCTTCCTTGTTTGCCAGTATTTGTCCCCTCTCAGTAGACGATGTTCCGACGATGTGATCGATGACACCGATGAAGAACTATACTATCTTCAGAAGTGCAATGCAACCAAACCCCCTTGTTCATTCCGATACAATCCCACTCTCTCGCTCCTGCTCTCTTTTACTCCATTAGGACAACAACGATTCAAGTATTACGTGCCTGCTATGCTTAGAGTTGTGTCAAGTCTGATTCATCGGGAATGAATTTGAAAGTGGTGAACATGTCCTACTGTGTGTGAGCATGATTTGGTAAAGGTAGTGATAAGAGGCCATGTAGGAGTACATGGTGGGTTGTCTCATTGAAACCGTCCTCAGGAACTGAGTTCTGTGTTTGTGATCCATGAACAGCTACTACCACGCGTTGGGCCCGAAACCTATGGACCCTCTTGACTTATTAACCGCCCATGTCCTCTGTCCGGGAGTTGCAAGTAGTTTCTGGTGTTTGTAGTTGCTGCAGGCCGTGCACAGCGCTGAACCAAGGGGTGGGTTGTGATGCGGTAGGCATCTGGTCGGGTATGTCGGGCGCCCATTTGATGTCTCGGAACCCTGTACACATTGTTCGGGGCCGTATGTGGAAACCTCGGCCGGACTCCCTGCGGATGGAACCCGAATAGGCGATAAACCAGGACTAGGGACTTCTGTGGTTAGTAAGGTCATGGCCGACAACCTCGCTGGGCTTCCGCTTGAAGGTTGCCGAGTATAGGTCGTGTAAACGGTGATAAGTGGTGAGAGCGTGTGTGAAGAAGTACACCCCCGCAGGGTTATCATCTATTCGAATAGCCGCGTCCGCGGTAAAGGACCTCTGGGTTGCCTATACAGTTCGTAGACAAGTGAAAGTGGATACTCTAAAATGTGCAAGATACGTGTGAGTGCTATGGATGACGTTCTCGTAGGGAGACAAGAGCAGATCCATAGTGGTGTATTGATGCGGTGAATATGTGGACTCGTGTGCGCCACCTCAAAAGAGTTACTTGCAGTCGTAGTTCAGGATAGCCACTGAGTCAAAGCTGGCTTGCTGCAGTTAAACCCCACCATCCCTTTGTTTATAATGATGCATATGTAGATAGTTCTGATGTAAGTCTTGTTGGGTACATTTGTACTCAAGTTTGCTTAATTTATGTTTTGTAGAGAGACTCCAGTCTCACTAGTAGTTCCACGTGACTTTGAACTTTAGCTTGTTACCTCAGCTATGATCTTATGCCCTCTGGAGGGTCTTGTAGATAGTCAGGCTTTCCAGCCCTTTACACTTGTAGTTGTCTGTACTCAGACATGTTATGCTTCCGTTGATTGTATGCTCTGAACGTTGGGTCATGAGACCCATGTTTGTAATACTTGGCTCTTCGGAGCTTGGTGAATAAATATTGTGAGTTGTAGAGTCATGTTGTGCCGCCATGTTGTGTGTATGATTACTGAAATGCTTGGTATGTGTGGGATTCGACAACCTAGTTGTTTATTCTTGGTAGCCTCTCTTATCGGGAAATGTCTCCTAGTGCTTCCACTGAGCAATGGTAGCTTGCTACTGCTCCGGAACACTTAGGTTGTCCGGCATGTGTCCTTCTTCATTCCTATGTCTGTCCCTTCGGGGAAATGTCACACTTTGTTCCTTTCAGTCCTTATAGCTCGCTACGACTTGGGTTCATACGTTGTTGATCGACACGTTCGTTGTTGGATCATGTATGCATGTCCCTGTAAGTTAGTGCCACCTTGGGTTTATGACTAGTCATGTTGGCGCAGGTTCCTTTTGATATGGATGCTAGCGGCACTATCATATACGTGAGCCAAAAGGCGCAAACGGTCTCGGGGCAGGTAAGGTGGCACACGTGGGAATACCATGCGTGAGGCTGCAAAGTGATATGATGTGTTGAATGCTAGATTGGTGTGACTTAGGATCAGGGTCCTAACAATCACCCACACACCTGTATGCGCGTAGTCGTTGCCGCCCTGAGGCAATCCCTACCGGCAAGTGTACTGCGCACCACCACCACATTTCCACCTTCAATCCACCAAAGCAGGATTAGGATTTGACCCCTCGCGGCGGCCCGAACCTGGGTAAAATTGCCCGTATGATCTCCGCCGCGCCACCCCATGTTGGTCTGCTCTTTGTGCAATGCAACTCCTCCCTGTCGAACCAGCAAGGGGCCATCTTGGTCCCATAGGTGGCCGTGGTTTCCCACGACATCTTTGGTGCTCCAGGTAGTTGGTAGTGCGAACCTGAAGACGTAAGTAGCGTGTCACCTTCATCTCCATCTATGTCCTCGAGAACGCCATCGACAATGGCGCTTGCAAGGACACAGAAGCAGAGCGGGGCCATCCCCGCACCACATCGCTGGTCTACATGCCTCGCCGTAGTCACGGTTGCGATGATGATCCCCACTGGTGGCAAGAGACCCGTCCCGGCGGCCCGCATGGTATACCCACCATTCGGGCGCCGCTCGGAGAAAGGGCACGGAACGTGCAGACACGAGCTTCCTCCTCCCCATCCCTTCCCTTCGTCAGTAGTCGAATCGCTTTAGACCCGGCGACATCGATATCGATGATTACCACCCGATGCTCAATCCAGAATTTAACCTACCTAGCGTAATTCTAGGATCGAAAGTATGTCTATAGGGGCGGGGTGATTAGACTACTTGACCAAATAAAAACTTAACCTTTTCCCAATTTTAGTTCTTGGCAGATTTTAACAACTTAGCACAAGTCAAGCAATCTTAACACAATTCAAGCAAGCATGCAAAGAATATATGCGCAGCGGAAAGTAAAGCATGCAATTTGCAAGAATGTAAAGGGAAGGGTTTGGCGAGCGCAAACGCAATAGGAGACACGGATGTTTTTATCGTGGTTCCGATAGGTGGTGCTGTCGTACATCCACGTTGATGGAGACTTCAACCCATGAAGGGTAACGGCTGCGCAAGTCCACAGAGGGCTCCACCCACGAAGGGTCCACAAAGAAGCAACCTTGTCTATCCCACATTGGCCATCGCCCATGAAGGACTTGCCTCACTAGGGTAGATCTTCATGAAGTAGGCGATCTCCTTGCCGTTACAAACTCCTTGCTTCACTCCACAATCTTGTTGGAGGCTCCCAAGTGACACCTAACCAATCTAGGAGACACCACACTCCAAAAGGTAATAGATGGTGTGTTAATGATGAACTCCTTGCTCTTGTGCTTCAAATGATAGTCTCCCCAACACTCAGCTACCTCTCATAGGATTGGATTTGGTGAAAAGATGAGTTGAGTGGAAAGCAACTTGGGGAAGGCTAGAGATCAAGATTCCTATGGTTGGATTGGAATGTCTTGGTCTCAACACATGAGTAGGTGGCTCTCTCTCATAAAATGGGTAATGGAAGTTTAGTCACGATCCGATGGCTTCCCTCAAAATGACGAGAGGGTGGAGGGGTATATATAGCCTGCACAGAAAATCTAACCGCTACACACATTATAACAAACTCGGTGGGACCGAATCGGAAAACTCGGTCGGACCGATTCAGTGCATATGTGACTGTTAGGCAATTTTTGCGGGACCGACATGTCATCTCGGTGGGACCGATATCATTAGGGTTAGGGCATAATGTAATATTGGTTGGACCGATTACTCAAACTCGATTGCACCGACTTTGGTAATAAGCTAACAGAGACTTGTTTAGGCAAACTTGGTGCGACCGATTCGCTCGTCTCGGTGGGACCAAAGCGTTACGAAAAGGAAACATAGAGTTTGCATTGCAGACTCGGTGGGACCGATCGCTCGTCTCGGTTAGATAGAAAAGTTATGAAGGGAAACAGAGAGTTTGCAACCCCATCTCGGTGAGACCGAGATCCCTATCGGTGAGACCAAAAAGACTAGGGTTTCTGGCAGTGGCTATGTCAAATGAACTCGGTGGTGCCGAATGGATCAAATCGGTGGGGCCGAGTTTGACTTTTGGTTTGGCACATATGTGGATATGAGAAAGTGGTTGAGGGATTTTGGAGCATATCACTAAGCATTTTGAGCAAGCAAGCCATTAAGCAACACCTCATCCCCTTTTAATAGTATTGGGTTTCCTATAGACTGAATGTGATCTTGGATCACTAAAGCAGAAAATGTAGAGTCTTGGACTTTGAAGTTTGAGCCAATCTTTTGTCCTTTGCATTTTGATGGGTCCACATTCCTCATCCCTGCCATGCCAATCATTGAACTTTCCTAAAATATTTATCTTGTAATGGCATTAGTTCAATGAGCTATATCTTGTTAATCATTACCAAAACCACCAAGGGATAGTTGCACTTCAATCTCCCCTTTTTTTGTAATTGATGACACAATATAGATGAAAGCTTGGACAAATGATAATACGATTGAAGTACATTGTCGCTTTGAGAAGTGTGTGACTAACAAGAGCTCCCCCTAAATTTGTGCATTATTTAAAATTTGCTTTGGACTAAAAATGCACAATGTGTTAGGATCATGGGTCACTCTTCCATGTCACATACATCTTGGTGGAGCGCTCAAAATGATAATAATTGAACACATGCACTCATCACCAAGCAAAGTGAATGATCATAAACGGATATGTAGGATAATATCATTCCAGCACACATTAAAGTAGCATACGATCAAACACATGATCATCCAAGTATCCCACAAAGACATAATGTATCAAGCAAACACACAATAAAGTTCAAGCAAATAAAATGCAAAGAGAGACAAAACAACACACTCTCTCTCTCTCTCGAAGACTATGATCTATACATATTTCTCCCCCTTTGGCAACAAGTACCAAAAAGTTAAAAATATGCATAGTGCTATGCGTCTCTCAGGCTTAGTCTTCAAGAGGTGGTGTAGAGATGACTCCAAGGACGAAAGCATATGTAGATGTGGTTGGAGCTGGTGGAGGGGCTACTGGAGCTGGTAGTACTGAAGTTGTGGCTGCTAGTGCAGATGTGGTAGCTCTTGCGTCTGGGACATGCACTGCATCAGACCTCTGACTCCTGGGCACTCTAGTGAAAGCATCTGTAGTAGACTTGCCCTTCTTCCCCTCCACTTCCTCCTGAAGTTGCTCAACTATTGACTGAATCTCAGTTACCTTGACATGAAGATCATAGAATTTCTGTTCAATGATCCTCTGCAAGCTCTCCTAGTTTTGAGTCATGGTGGCCAAGCCCTTCTCAATCCTCAAGGTTTATGCCATCAGATATCCAAGCTGATCTTGCTTGCTCTTCAAGAACACTTGAGATGCCTCTTCAGCTGTTGGCATCTTTGCAGCTTTCTCTGCACTTGCCTTCTCTTTCTTCTGATGTGCTTGCACTGATGATGGATATTCTTCATTCATGACAACAATGTTGTCCTCAAAGTCTGGCTTGAGGGGTAAATGCTCCTTGTCCAACAATTATGTGCCTGTGCCCATCTTGGAGTTGATGAGCACCTGAATTTGTGGAGCATACCCACAAGATCTCTTCTGATCTATAGCTGTCCTCTTGATTGTTTCCACAATCAGAGTCATCACTTTGAACTTTTGAGGGACATCAAATATATGCAGAAAGTTGATGGAGTGTCCCCTGATCATTCTGTGATCTCCAGATTTTGGCAACAGAGTGTGCCTCAGAATAGTATTGATTGTTGGTAGCCCTGACAGCAAGTGCTTCACTGAGCCAAACTTGTGAGTCTCCAGGTCTGCATCAGGTATCTCCTTGTACATGCTGGCCATTGAGTTATGACCCTTCTTCTTCTTGGCATAGAAATCCAAGTCATCTTCATGAGCTTCTGGGGCATTGATCAATCTAGCCCACTCATCAATTGTAGATTGGTACCTTGTACCCTCTGACATCCACATAATTCTGCCATCTGGATAGAAATGAGCAGTTGAATAGAATTGCATGATCAGCTCATCATTCCACTTTGTGAGCTTTTGGCCAACAAACTTGTCAACCTCACATGACTTGAAGCTGTCATAAACACCTGGGAAGTGTTTTTCATTCTCTCTTATGTAGGTCCAGTCCACCCATCTCATGTCACACACTATGGCAACTTGTCAAGCAGGATTGTCTCATGGAAATCTTGTTGTTCCTTTGTGTGGAACCTGTCATCCACAACAGTTCTCCTCCTGATAGCATATGGGTCAGCCTTTCTCCACTATCTCAGTCCTGCATCCTTCCTGACCCTCATATCCTGTGCAACAGGATGTGCATCATTATGATCTGGGATCTTGGGCTTTAGCTTCCTCAACACTTGGGCTTCAGCTTCCTCTTCTTCAGCTTCAGGCACTGGGGCCTTGTTCTTCTCCTCAGCAGGTATGTTCCTGGTACTCCTCTTGGGTGCAGTGTTGGGAACTGGGGAAACAGCTTTGGGAGCATTTTTGGGCTTAGCAGCAGCCCCTGACTTTATAACATCTCCCATGAGCTTCTGTGCCTTAGGTGCTGGAGCAGCATCCTCTTCCTCTTCATCATCTGATCTCACCATTGTGGACTTTCCAAGAACTTTTGTTGTTGTCATTCTTTCCCTCTTTTTCTTCTTGTCCTCACCAGTTGCCTCTTCTTCAGTTTCAATGGTGAACTTCATAGTTTCACCTATGACAACCTTCCTTGGCTTGGATGTAGGCACTCTCCTGGCAGGTGCCTTCTTGTTCATCCCTGGCCTAGTTGATGCAGCAGTGCCAAATTCTTTCTTCACCACCTTCTTCTTGGAAGTGGCCTCATCCTCAGCTGCAACATAGTCTCACTATAAAAACAAGACACATCCGTGACATTTTGGGCCGAACGAATTTTTTTTCTGTCATACATATGACGATAATTGTGACAAAACCTGGTATCATCATAGATGTGGTGGGCTCCTACTTCTATGACAAAAAATCAATACAGAAAATGGGCTTTTCATCCTGGGCGGGCCGGAGACGTAGATGCATGACATTCTTTGGGCCGTCCATGACGGAAAAAACCATGGTAGAAGCGAGGGGGTGGAAAATTTCGGGGAGTTGCCGGTTACGGTGGGAGAGCGATGCGCCTTTTCTCTCGTACAGGTACGCACGTGTGTGCAAGGCGTTAGCTCTAACTGAACCCGAGAAAGGCGTTGGGCTCTAACAGAACCCGAGCGATTGCACTGCAGGCTATGCGTTACTGAACCCGAGCGATTGGTCGATGGCTGTTAACTGAACCTGATGGAGCGATTCCTTCGCTACTGCTGCTAACTAAAGCCGATCGATTGGATGAACAGTGAGCATTGCGGGGGGGTTTGGATGAACAGTGAGTGCTAGCGTTGCCTCTGGATGAACAAGAACCCGTGGTGTGGAGGGCTGGATGAACAGTAGACGGTGGAGGGGTGGCCGTGGAGGGGTGGTTGAACAGGACCCCGTGGTGTGGTGGGCTGGATGAACAGTAGACGGTGGAGGGGTGGCCATGGAGGGGTGGTTGAACAGTAGCCGGTGGAGTAGCACGCGATGGAGGCTGGATGAACATGTAACACCCCGGATGTAACTTTTCATCTTTGTAACTCCAACTCTTGCCATTTCCGGCTATGTGATATGTTATTCCCTCCATGGTTGGGTTTTGTCTTTTGTTTTGCATTTTATTCATGTCATGCATATCATATCATGTCATCATGTGCATCTCATTTGCATACGTGTTCGTCTCATGCATCCGAGCATTTTCCCCGTTGTCCGTTTCGCAATCCGACACTCCCACATGCATCGGCGCACCCCTCTTGTCTCTTTTAGTGTGCGGGTGTTAAATGTACTCGGAATGGACCGAGCCATGCCAAGTGGCCCTGGTATAGCACCGGTAGACCGCCTGTCAAGTTTCGTGAAATTTGGAGGTCGTTTGATACTCCAACGGTTAACCGCATAACCGCAAAGGCCTCTTTGTGTTGCAGCCCAACACCCCTCCAAACAGCCCAATAACCCATCTAAGTCACCTCAATGCTCTCCGTCGTCGGATCACGATCGTGTGGGCGAAAACCACACCTCATTTGGACACTCCTAGCTTCCTCTACCTACAAATATGTGCCCATCCCCGAAATTTTCAGGCAAACCCTAGCCCCGCTCCTCTCCCCGCCGTCGGACACGTCCGGACGGAGCCGCACGCGTCCGCCACCGCGCCCGCGCCAATCGGGCGCTGCCACGTGGCCCGCAC
>NC_041387.1:311132283-311134256 GCF_002162155.2 Triticum dicoccoides | reverse complement strand
CCGCGCCCGACGCGCCCACCGTCCGCCTCGCCGCCCCAGCAGCCTCTCCCGCAGCCGCGCCGCCCCGTCTCCGGCGTCGTCCTCGATCTGCGCGCCCAGCTCCGATCTGGACTAGGTTGACTTCTCCTCCCCCGAATCCACTAAGTCATTTTCTGGCATTAGTTTTTGTTGCATGTTCGTCGCACCACAACTTTGCACCCCGAGGCTCCGTTTTAGGCATGTAGCATACCGAATTGTTCACCTCGACAAGTACATCATTTCATCTCAGTGCATCATTTTCATTTGAGCTCATCTTGATGCCCGAAATGCTATTGGAAGAGTGCTTCATAATGTTAGTTTCAGATCCTTATCAGAACATGCACTTTTGTCATTTTTGCCATGATTGATGTGTGCATCTTATGTACTTGATCCTACATGTGTTTTGATCTATGTCATTCCATCTTTACAGAGGTGCTTACCATGTATTTTTGTGATCAATGTGGTGACTAGCACAAGCATGCAAACTAGGCTTCGTGATATTGCTGATTCTAGGCCCTGTTCTGCTGTTATTTTGATGCCATGTAAACATGATGCTACAGAGAGATCCATGCATAATTTGAGATACTTCAGTAAGGGTGTTTTGAACGTATGGTTATCCTCTATCCATCCTTTCCCCTGGTTGCAATGTTTCCTGGCATGTCATTTTCATGCTCTACTTTTGCTTCAAAATGTTTCCTGGCAGATTGTTTACATGTTATTCAATTTTGCCAAGGTTGTTGTAGTTGATCCGTGTATGCTATGATGTTGTTTTTGCCATTTATAGCTTCTATGCCATGTATTCTTGATGGATGTATGCTTAGTTCATCATGAAATGCTCTGTAGTGAGTGCATCGAGCTCGCGAAGATGCCTTCGTAATTCTGTTTATGCCATGCTCTGTTTGCTGAATCTGTTAACGAAACTTGCTATGTTTACATGGGTGCCATCATATCTTCTGTTCCTTTTTGGCTCATGGTCACTAACGGACTTTTGATCTATTTTTTGAGTAGATTCATGCCATGCCTTGTTTTGCTATTATAAGTTCCTGTAGCATGTTGATAACTTGCTCTGAACTTCGCTCCGTAATGCTGTTTATGCCATGTCCTACCTGATATTTTTTGCTCTTTTGCCATGCTTGTTTGAACCTGCTATGGTGTGATTTAGCCATAGCTCAGTGTTCCTCTTTTGTTAAGCATCTCGTGTAGATCACTGCCATATGCTTTGTTTTTATGTTGGGGTGCTGTAGCATAGTTTCTTGTTGCATGCTAAGTAGCATCATGCTGTTAATCGCAGATTTGTGCCATTCTTGTTTTGCTTGCCATTTGCAAACCGCGCATCCGTTCCCGGTGATCCTTATATCGATTTCAAACGAAATCATCTCATCTTTCCGGCGGCATACTTGGTTTGCCAGGTTGATGCCTTGTTCATCCTTTTTCCTCCCGGAGCACGCAAACGCATTGCATATCACATCTCGCATATCATGACATGTATTGCATCATGTTGCTTGTGCATTGCACCGTGATTTATTGTGGTTCCTTTGCTTGTGTTCTTGCTTTGGGTAGAGCCGAGAGACGAGTACGTGCACGAGGAAACTGTTGAGAACGCTTACGAGGATCAAGCCTTCGACAACTTTGAGAACCTTGCAGGCAAGATGACCATACCTTCGATATCACTTCTATCTTTGCTTTGCTAGTACTCGCTCTATCGCTATGTTAGCTCTACCTTCCATACTTAATTAATGCACCTTATATACTTGGTAAAGGGTGGAAGGCTCGGCCTTATGCCTGGTGACTTGTTCCACTCTTGCCGCCCTAGTTTCCGTCATACCGGTGTTATGTTCCTTGATTTTGCGTTCCTTACACGGTTGGGTGATTTATGGGACCCCCTTGACAGTTCGCTTTGAATAAAACTCCTCCAGCAAGGCCCAACCTTGGTTTTACCATTTGCCACCTAAGCC
>NC_041387.1:311125269-311132053 GCF_002162155.2 Triticum dicoccoides | reverse complement strand
CCAGTGCTCCTTCGAGTGTTGGTCTGAAACGGGCAAACTGCGGGGCCACCACGGGGCAACTCGAGGGCTGGTTTTACTCGTAGGCTGACCTATCCGGTGTGCCCTGAGAAAGAGATACGTGCGACTCCTATTGGGATTTGTCGGCACATCGGGCGCCCTTTGCTGGTCTTGTTTTACCATTGTCTCCTTGCACGGTATTCCACAATTGATTTCTTCAGACCATGGAAGCATCTTCACTTCTAAGTTCTGGGACTCCTTTCAGAAGGCCATGGGCACCAACATTCGTTTCAGGACAGCTTTCCATCCTCAAACAAGTGGCCAAGTCGAGCGAGTGAATCAAATCCTTGAAGATATGCTCAGGGCTTGTGTCATTTCCTTCGGTATGAAGTGGGAAGATTGTCTCCTATATGCCGAGTTCTCCTACAACAACAGCTTCCAAGCGAGTTCGGGCAAGGCCCCATTCGAAATTCTCTATGGCAGAAAGTGCCATACTCCTCTCAATTGGTCTGAGACAGGTGAACGCCAACTTCTTGGCAAGGACTTGATCACAGAAGCCGAAGAAATGTGCAAAGTCATTCGTGAGAATCTCAAAGCCGCGCAATCACGACAGAAGAGCTATTATGATAGCAAGCACCGTGACTTGGCTTTTGAAATCGAAGACCATGTCTACCTCCGCGTCTCTCCAATGAAAGGCACTCGTCGCTTCGGTATCAAAGCGAAGCTTGCCCCTAGATACGTGGGTCCTTTCAAGATCATTGGCAAAAGAGGCGACCTCGCTTGTCAACTTGAGCTTCCGTCCAACTTCTCGAACGTGCACGATGTGTTTCACGTGTCACAGCTTCGCAAGTGCTTCAAGACTCCTGAGCGCACTATCAACTTCGAAGAAATCGACCTCCAAGAAGATCTCTCTTATCATGAGCATCTCGTTGCTATTCTTGAAGAAACCGAGCGCAAGACTCGCAACAAGTCAATCAAATTCCTGAAAGTGAAGTGGTCACACCATTCCGACCGAGAAGTCACCTGGGAGCGTGAGGATCACCTCCGTTCCGAATATCCGGAGTTCTTTCAGTCCTAGATCTCGGGACGAGATCCTCTTGTAGTGGTGGAGTGTTGTAACACCCCAGATGTAACTTTCCATCTTTGTAACTCCAACTCTTGCCATTTTCGGCTATGTGATATGTTATTCCCTCCGTGGTTGGGTTTTGTCTTTTGTTTTGCATTTTATTCATGTCATGCATATCATATCATGTCATCATGTGCATCTCATTTGCATACGTGTTCGTCTCATGCATCCGAGCATTTTCCCCGTTGTCCGTTTCGCAATCCGACACTCCCACATGCACCGGCGCACCCCTCTTGTTTTTTTAGTGTGCGGGTGTTAAACATTCTCGGAATGGACCGAGCCTTTCCAAGTGGCCCTGGTATAGCACCGGTAGACCGCCTGTCAAGTTTCTTGCCATTTGGAGGTCGTTTGATACTCCAACGGTTAACCGCATAACCGCAAAGGCCTCTTTTGTGTTCTAGCCCAACACCCCTCCAAACAGCCCAATAAACCATCTAAGTCACTTCGATGCTCTCCGTGTCGGATCACGATCGTGTGGACGAAAACCGCACCTCATTTGGACACTCCAAGCTCCCTCTACCTACAAATATGTGCCCATCCCCGAAATTTTCGGGCAAACCCTAGCCCCGCTCCTCTCCCCGCCGCCGCACACGTCCGGATGGAGCCGGACGCGTCCACCGCCGCGCCCGCGCCAATCGGGCGCTGCCACGTGGCCTGCGCCGCCGGCCCGCTCGGCCCGCTCCCGGCCACCGCGGGCCCAGCCGCCCTCGCCTCCCCGCGCCCGGCATCCCGCGCCTCCGCCGCCGTCCCGTCAGTCGGCCGCCACGCGCCCTGCCGCCGGTGCCGCTCGGCCCCGCCTCCACCGCCGTCTCAGCCGGCCGCCGCCGCCTCCGGTCGCCGCCCCGCCGCCGCGCCTCCGCGCCCGACGCGCCCGCCGTCCGCCTCGCTGCCCCGGCGTCCCGGCGCCGCTGCCCGCCGTTCCGGCCGCCGCCTTGCCCCGGCAGCCTCTCCGGCAGCCGCGCCGCCCCGTCTCCGGCGCTGTCCTCGATCCGCGCGCCCAGACCCGATCTGGACTAGGTTGACTTCTCCTCCCCCGAATCCACTAAGTCCTTTTTTGGCATTATTTTTTGTTGCATGTTCGTCGCACCACAACTTTGCACCCGAGGCTCCGTTTTGGGTGTGTAACATACCAAATTGTTCGCCTCGGTGAGAAAATCATTTCATCTCATTGCATCATTTTCATTTGAGCTCATCTTGATGCCCGAAATGCTGTTGGAAGAGTGCTTCATAATGTTAGTTTCAGATTCTTATCAGAACATGCACTTTTGTCATTTTTACCATGATTGATGTGTGCATCTTATCTACTTGAGCCCTACATGTGTTTTGATCTATGTCATTCCATCTTTACAAAGGTGCTTACCATGTATTTTTGTGATCAATGTGTTGACTAGCACAAGCATGCAAACTAGGCTTCGTGATATTGCTGATTCTAGGCCCTGTTCTGCTGTTATTTTGATGCCATGTAAACATGATGCTACAGACAGATCCATGCACAATTTGAGATACTTCAGTAAGGGTGTTTTGAACGTATGGTTATGCTCTATCCATCCATGCCCCTGGTTGCAATTATGGAGTAGTCTAGCATGTCATTTTCGTGCTCTACTTTTGCTTCAAAATGTTTCCTGGCAGATTGTTTACATGTTATTCAATTTTGCCAAGGTTGTTGTAGTTGATCCGTGTATACTATGATGTTGTTCTTGCCATGTATAGCTTCTATGCCACGTATTCTTGATGGATGTATGCTTAGTTCATCATGAAATTCTATGTAGTGAGTGCATCGAGCTCGTGAAGATGCCTTCGTAATTCTGTTTATGCCATGCTCTGTTTGCTGAATCTGTTAACGAAACTTGCTATGTTTACATGGGTGCCATCATATCTTCTGGTCCTTTTTGGCTCATGGTCACTAAGGAACTTTTGATCTATGCTTTGAGTAGATTCATGCCATGCCTTGTTTTGCTATTATAAGTTCCTGTAGCATGTTGATAACTTGCTCTGAACTTTGCTTCGTGATGCTGTTTATGTCATGTCCTACCTGATATTTTTTGCTCTTTTGCCATGCTTGTTTGAACCTGCTATGGTGTGATTTAGTCGTAGCTCAGTGTTCCTCTTGTGTTAAGCATCTCCTATAGATCACTGCCATATGCTTTGTTTTTATGTTGGGGTGCTGTAGCATAGTTTCTTGTTGCATGCTAAGTAGCATCGTGCTGTTAATTGCAGATTTGTGCCATTCTTGTTTTGCTTGCCATTTGCAAACCGTGCATCCGTTCCCGGTGATCCTTATATCGATTTCAACTGAAATCATCTCAATCTTTCCGGCGGCATACTTGGTTTGCCAAGTTGATGCCTTGTTCATCCCTTTTCCTCCCGGAGCACGCATACGCATTGCATATCACATCTCGCATATCATGACATGTATTGCATCATGTTGCTTGTGCATTGCACCGTGATTTATTGTGGTTCCTTTGCTTGTGTTCTTGCTTTCGGTAGAGCCGGGAGACGATTACGTGCACGAGGAACCTATTGAGAACGCTTACGAGGATCAAGCCTTCGACAACTCTGAGAACCTTGCAGGCAAGATGACCATACCTTCGATATCACTTCTATCTTTGCTTTGCTAGTACTCGCTCTATCGCTATGTTAGCTCTACCTGCCAATGTTTATCATGCCTCCCTATTGCCATGTCAAACCTCTAACCATCTTGTCCTAGCAAACCGTTGTTTGGCTATGTCACCGCTTTTGCTCAGCCCCTCTTATAGCGTTGTTAGTTGCAGGTGAAGATGAAGTATGTTCCTGGTCGGAACATGCATATTTTGGGATATCACAATATCTCCTGTTTAATTAATGCACCTTATATACTTGGTAAAGGGTGGAACGCTCGGCCTTACGCCTGGTGACTTGTTCCACTCTTGCCGCCCTAGTTTTCGTCATACCGGTGTTATGTTCCTTGATTTTGCGTTCCTTACACGGTTGGGTGATTTATGGGACCCCCTTGACAGTTCGCTTTGAATAAAACTCCTCCAGCAAGGCCCAACCTTGGTTTTACCATTTGCCACCTATACTCCTTTTCCCTTGGGTTTTCGCGAGCCCGAGGGTCATCTTTATTTTAACCCCCCCCCCCCGGGCCAGTGCTCCTTCGAGTGTTGGTCCAAAACGGGCAGACTGTGGGGCCACCACGGGGCAACTCGAGGGCTGGTTTTACTCGTAGGCTGACCTATCCGGTGTGCCCTGAGAACGAGATACGTGCGACTCCTATCGGGATTTGTTGGCACATCGGGCGGGTTTGCTGGTCTTGTTTTACCATTATCTCCTTGCACGGTATTCCACAATTGATTTCTTCAGACCGTGGAAGCATCTTCACTTCTAAGTTCTGGGACTCCTTTCAGAAGGCCATGGGCACCAACATTCGTTTCAGCACAGCTTTCCATCCTCAAACAAGTGCCCAAGTCGAGCGAGTCAATCAAATCATTGAAGATATGCTCAGGGCTTGTGTCATTTCCTTCGGTATGAAGTGCGAAGATTGTCTCCCATATGCCGAGTCCTCCTACAACAACAGCTACCAAGCGGGTTCGGGCAAGGCCCCATCCGAAATTCTCTATGGCAGAAAGTGCCGTACTCCTCTCAATTGGTCTGAGACAGGTGAACGTCAACTTCTTGGCAACGACTTGATCAGAGAAGCCGAAGAAATGTGCAAAGTCATTCGTGAGAATCTCAAAGCCGCGCAATCGTGACAGAAGAGCTATTATGATAGCAAGCACCGTGACTTGGCTTTTGAAATCGAAGACCATGTCTACCTCCGCGTCTCTCCAATGAAAGGCACTCATCGCTTCGGTATCAAAGGGAAGCTTTCCCCTAGATACGTGGGTCCTTTCAAGATCATTGGCAAAAGAGGCGACCTCGCCTATCAACTTGAGCTTCCGTCCAACTTCGCGAACGTGCATGATGTGTTTCACGTGTCACAGCTTCGCAAGTGCTTCAAGACTCCCGAGCGCACTATCAACTTCGAAGAAATCGACCTCCAAGAAGATCTCTCTTATCATGAGCACCCCTTTTCTATTCATGACGAAACCGAGCGCAAGACTCGCAACAAGTCAATCAAATTCCTGAGAGTGAAGTGGTCACACCATTCCGACCGAGAAGCCACCTGGGAGCGTGAGGATTACCTCCGTTCTGAATATTCGGAGTTCTTTCAGTCCTAGATCTCGGGACGAGATCCTCTTGTAGTGGTGGAGTGTTGTAACACCCCGGATGTAACTTTCCATCTTTGTAACTCCAACTCTTGCCATTTTCGGCTATGTGATATGTTATTCCCTCCGTGGTTGGGTTTTGTCTTTTGTTTTGCATTTTATTCATGTCATGCATATCATATCATGTCAGCATGTGCATCTCATTTTAACCCCCCCCCCCTCCCGGGGACAGTGCTCCTTCGAGTGTTGGTCCAAAACGGGCAGTCTGCGGGGCCACCACGGGGCAACTCGAGGGCTGGTTTTACTTGTAGGCTGACCTATCCGGTGTGCCCTGAGAACGAGATACGTGCGACTCCTATCGGGATTTGTCGGCACATCGGGCGGGTTTGCTGGTCTTGTTTTACCATTATCTCCTTGCACGGTATTCCACAATTGATTTCTTCAGACCGTGGAAGCGTCTTCACTTCTATGTTCTGGGACTCCTTTCAGAAGGCCATGGGCACCAACATTCATTTCAGCACAGCTTTCCATCCTCAAACAAGTGGCCAAGTCGAGCGAGTCAATCAAATCATTGAAGATATGCTCAGGGCTTGTGTCATTTCCTTCGGTATGAAGTGGGAAGATTGTCTGCCATATGCCGAGTCCTCCTACAACAACAGCTACCAAGCGAGTTCGGGCAAGGCCCCATTCGAAATTCTCTATGGCAGAAAGTGCCGTACTCCTCTCAATTGGTCTGAGACAGGTGAACGCCAACTTCTTGGCAACGACTTGATCACAGAAGCCGAAGAAATGTGCAAAGTCATTCGTGAGAATCTCAAAGCCGCGCAATCGCGACAGAAGAGCTATTATGATAGCAAGCACCATGACTTGGCTTTTGAAATCGAAGACCATGTCTACCTCCGCGTCTCTCCAATGAAAGGCACTCCTTGCTTCGGTATCAAAGGGAAGCTTTCCCCTAGATACGTGGGTCCTTTCAAGATCA
The DNA here is from genome assembly GCF_002162155.2 of Triticum dicoccoides. Taxonomy (NCBI): domain Eukaryota; kingdom Viridiplantae; phylum Streptophyta; class Magnoliopsida; order Poales; family Poaceae; genus Triticum; species Triticum dicoccoides. Next base: position 311,125,764 of record NC_041387.1, on the reverse strand, counting down.
TTGGCAAAAGAGGCGACCTCGCCTATCAACTTGAGCTTCCGTCCAACTTCGCTGTGACGCCCGGGTAATTAAGCTACAGTAATCCCCGCTAATGATGCCACGTCACCTCGGTTACTGTGGATAAACTCGCGTTAGTTCGGAACCTAGTTCGAATTTCAAATTCAAAATCGAGCAAACAATAAAAGTTTTCAAATATTAAAATTTAAATGTCCTGAGTGAACCAAATAATACATAGGTAATTATGGTGGAGAAACCAAACTTTGATAAAATGCTTAAAGGCCCTGAAACAATTAAAACAATAGTGAAAAACAATTAAACAAATGCCTATTGAATTTATAAAATGCTAACACTATTTTATTATGGGTTAAGAATTAATCTTGTAGTAGTTTATTGGTAAATACAAATTAGGCACTAGTGGTAATTTTATAAAACTGGAAATAAAAGAAACTACAAATAAAAAGGGACAAGAAAATATATATAAAAAAAAGGAAAACA
>NC_041387.1:311105925-311124761 GCF_002162155.2 Triticum dicoccoides | reverse complement strand
CGACCGCGCCCCTGGACGCCCCTCCCGCACACCTCTTGCCTCGCTCCCGTGCCGCGCTCGTCGCGCCCCGTCCCGCGCTCACGGTGGCCTCACCCGCACCTTCCCGGTCTGGCGCTGTGGCCGCTGTTGCGCCCGCCGGCCACGCCCTGCCGTGGCCCGCCTCCCCTCTCGCCTGCAGCCGGCGCCCAGCCCGCCTCGCCGGTGCTGGCGCGCGCGCCTGCGGCGGCCGCCCGGGTTCGCCCGTTAGCGGGTGGCGACCGCACCCTGCACCCAACGCCCGCAAGGCCCCATGGGCCACTGACCACAGGGGCCCGCCCCCATAACGTTTTATTAAAAAAAAGAAAAGGGAAAAGGAATTTAGATAAATATAATTAATAAAAATAATAATGAATAAAATTAATTAATTAATTAATTAAGTAAATAATTAATTAAATTAATCCTGATTAATTAAACCTAATGACTAATTAACCTAATTAACTACTGTTAATTAAACTTAACTAAGATAATTAGTTAACAGAGTATGACGAACGGGACCCACATCGGGTTGACCTAGTCAACCCTGTTGACTGCTGACGTCAGCATGGCATCATGCTGACGTCATAATTCCATTTTTCGAATTAAATAATTAATTGATTAAATTCCAGAAATTAATAAAATCCTTAAAAAATCATATCTTTTAATCCGTAACTCGGATTAAAATATTTCCAACATGAAAGTTGCTCAGAACGACGAGACGAATTCGGATACGCAGTCCGTTCGTCCGCCACACCCCCCTAACCTATCGAACCCGCAACTTTCCCCCTCCGGCTCCTCTGCCCGAAAACATGAAACACCGGGAATACTTTCCCGGATGATTCCCCCCTTAACCAGTACCACCTCATACCACGTTAGGGCACGCCTAGCATCGCTCCTTGACATGTCATGCATCGATATGCATCTGTTTACTTGGTATTCATTGTTTCTTCCCCCTCTTCTCTCCGGTAGACTACGAGACCGATGCTGCTGCTGCCCAGTTCGACTACGGTGTTGACGACCCCTCTCTCTTGCCAGAGCAACCAGGCAAGCCCCCCCCCTTGATCACCAGATATTGCCTACTCTTCTCTATACTGCTTGCATTAGAGTAGTGTAGCATGTTACTGCTTTCAGATACTCCTATACTGCTGCATAGCCTGTCCTTGTTACTTTTATTGTTACCTTACCTGCAATCCTATATGCTTAGTATAGGATGCTAGTACATTCATCTGTGGCCCTACAGTCTTGTCAGTCTGCCTTGCTATACTATTGGGCCGTGATCAAAAGCTGTCTTGGGAATGTCCCCGTATCTGATCTTGATTTGATGGTAGCCTAACCTTAAATCCATCTTGGAAAAGACTGAGGATCCAGCGAGCTGATCATACAGGTCGTTGATCCTGGGGAGCGGATACTTGTTCTTTATCGTGACCAAATTAACGGGACGATAATCAACAACCATCCGGTCCGTACCGTCTTTCTTCTTGACAAAGAGGACGGGGCAAGCCCAAGGAGAAGAACTAGGACGGATGAAACCCTTTTGCAAGGACTCATCGAGTTGTTTCTTAAGCTCGGCTAGTTCTAGGGGTGCCATCTTGTAAGGTCTCCGGGAGATTGGAGCTGTTCCTGGGATAAGATCTATGACGAACTCTACATCTCTGTCAGGTGGAACACCTAGCAGTTCCTCTGGAAAGACATCCGGAAAGTCACGGACTACCGGGATATCTTCAAGGTCTGGAAGGGGGCTGGCATTAAGAGAATAGAGCTGACGCTTTGCAACTCTAGTGGAGACGGTGACTATCTTGCCAGATGGGTGTGTAAGCTGAACAGATCTTGTGTAACAATCAATCTTGGCATGATGAGCTGTCATCCAGTCCATACCCAAGATGATGTTAATATCTGAGGACTTGAGGGCTACAAGTGATGCAAGGAATACAAGTCTATCAACAAGGATTTCGTTACCATGGCTGATTCTGGTGGTCTGCCATCTAGACCCTGGGGTTTGGATTTCAAGCGGAGTTGGCATAACACAAAATGACACGTCGTGCAAACGAGCATAGCCTTCAGAAATGAAGGAGTGAGATGCCCCAGTATCGAATAGAACTGATGCTGGGTGACAATTGACAAGGAGTGTACCAAGAACGACATCTGGATCATCATGAGCGTCTTTAGCTGAGACGTGATGTACACGTCCACGTTCAGTGGGAACTGACTTGACACTGATCATCTTGCGTGATGGCTTAACGCAGCCAACAGTCTTCTCGGGCTGGGGTGGAGCATAACTAGTCTGAGAGCAGTCATGTGCATAGTGTCCTGGCTTCCCGCATGTGAAGCAAGTCCCTGAGGTTGGACGTGGACCCGCACTGACAAGCGGTCTACCAGTAGGCAAGGGTGGAACATACGACTGAGCTGGGGAAGGCACCACATAGGATGGCCTCGGTGTATATCCGGAAGAAAGAGCGGAGTTTGGAACCCAAATCCGGCGCTTCTGGGAACTAGAGCCAGAGGAGGATCCCAAATCACGAGTGTGCTTACGAGACTCCTTGTAAGTGAGCTGAGCTGTCTCTGCATTAATGGCTTTGTTCACAAGAGCTTGGAATGTATCACAATGATGCAGGTGGAGATCACGACGCAACTTGGGGTTGAGACCCTTTCGGAACCTAGCCTGCTTCTTGGCGTCCGTGGACACTTCTTCTGTGGCATAACGGGCAAGGTTCTCGAACTCTCTGCTATAAGCATCAACAGCCATCTTACTCTGGGTGAGACTACAGAACTCTTCTCTCTTGCGATCAAGGAGGGCCTGGGGAATGTGATGCTCGCGAAAAGCCTCAATGAAATCCTTCCAAGTAGGAATCTGGCCAGCTGGAAACAAAGTCTCATAGTTCTGCCACCAAAGACTAGCAGGACCTTCCAGGTGGTATGTGGCATAGGTGACCTTGTCATCTTCAGCTACGCTCGCGGAAAGCAGCTTATGAGTGATGCTACGGAGCCAGTCATCTGCATCGAGTGGCTCGATGGAATGATGAAAGGTGGGGGGATGCAAACGAATGAAGTCATGAATGGTAGCAGACCCTTTGAGCTGATGTGCGGTGTTCTCCTCGATACGTGCCAACAAATGATTAGACTCACGCTTGTTCCTCTCCATCTCTAGCATGAACTCTGTTAACGAAGGCGGGTCGGGAGGATCCTCATCCCTACCATATCCATGGTTCTGGCTACGAACAATAGAACTAGATGACATCCTGGGAAACGAAACCAAGGACGGAATCAGCATCAACTATCGACTGTAGAATGTAGGACAAGGAATTAGTATCTCTCGAACTCCTAGGAAAATTCCGGCAGCATAACGGCAGTAAAAGGCTCAGAATGAGACATCCTACTAAAAATGGGGTAGTACAACAACTCAACATCACCACTCAAGGTTCTGGGATAGTACTAAACAGACTACACCGGAAGTACTCGAAACTGGGTATGACTCTGATCAACCAATCCTATGGGACTACGGAGTAGTAACACGTGATCCTGATAGACGGAAGAGAAAGCCTAGTTCCTTAACCCCGTCGGAAAGATAGGACGACTCAGATCAGAAGGTCATGAGGTATAAGGAGTAAAAAGAGCCTTACGTTCCTACCCACAATCAATTCCCTTACATAACTAAAGAATTTCTAGACTCGACTTCGACCAGTTTGGCTTGGTAATCCTACAGGCAGTCAGGCTCTGATACCAAAAGCTGTCAGGACCCCGACTCAATGCCACATCGATCTAGCATGTAACACCTCATATCACTTTGCGGCCTCACGCACGGTATTCCCACGGTGTCGCCTTACCTTTGCCCGGGACCGTTTGCGCCTTTTGGCACACGTATATGATGGTGTCGCTAGCATCCATATGATAAAGAGCCCGGGCTGACATGGCTAGTCGTAAACCCAAAGTGGCACTAACTTACAGGGACAGGCATCCATGACTCAGCATCGAACGTGTCGGTCATCAGCGAGTGAATCCAGGCTGTAGCACTGGGCTAACAGGACTCCGGTGAACCGGGCTGTAGCGGGCTAGCAGGACTCCGGTATTCATCGCGTGACATTTCCCCGAAGGGACAGACACAGGATCGAGGAAGGACACATGCCGGCCAACCTAAGTGTTCCGGAGCAGTAGCAAGCTACCAGGGCTCAGTGGAAGCACTAGGAGACATTTCCCGGTAAGAGAGTCTACTAAGGATAAACAACTAGATAGTCAGATCCCACACATCGCAATACACATTACACGTACGCATAACATGCAAGTATGTGCTGTACAACATGGCATCACAGCATAACTCAACAACTCAAATAGATAAAGGCTCAGAAGAGCCATCATAGCATTTATTGCAAACAGGGGTCACAAAACCCATCATACAGAGCATACAAGCAACAAGCGGAAGCATTACATGTCTGGGTACAGACATCTACAAATGAAAAAGGCTGAAGAGCCTGACTATCTACAACATCCGATCAAGATCGTAGCTGAGGTACTAGCTACTAGTCGAAGTCCACGAGGACACTAGTAAGACCGAAGTCTCCGCTGCAAAAACATAAATAAAGCAACATGAGTACAAAGGTACCCAGCAAGACTTACATTAGATCCTATCATACATGCACTTGTATCAAGAGGGTAACGTGGGGTTTAGTTGCAGCAAGCCAGCTTTGACTCTGTGGCTATCCTGTTCTACGACTACCAGAAACTCTTGAGGCGAAACAACGTACACGAGTCCACTAATCACCATACAATACACTACTATGGGTTCATCCCCGTCTCCCTACGAGAAGGCCATCCATAGCACTCACACATGTCTTGAGCATTTTAGAGTATCCACTTCAAGTTGTCTATGTACCATGTAAGCATCCAAGAAGTCCATAACCGCGGACTCGGCTATTCAAATAGATCATGTTAACCCTGCAGGGGTGTACTTCTTCACACACGCTCTCGCCACTTACCGCCATGTACACGTCATGTATCTCGGCAACCTTCAAGCGGAAGCCTGGCGAGGGTGTCGGCCACGACCTGACTAACCACACAAGACTCTAGCCCAGGTTTATCGCCTATTCGGGTTCCATCCGCAAGGAGATCCGGCCGGGGTGTCGCTCACGGCCCCAAACGATGTGAGCAGGGTTCCCGAGCCCACCAACCGGGTGCCACTCGGTACACCGGGCCACGTGTGCCTAGTCTGTCCCAAGCCCACCCTGCCGGGTGCCACTTGGTAGAAAAATAGCACTACCTACAAACACCAGAAACTAGTTGCGACTCCTGGACAGAGATCAAGTTGGCTAATAAGTCGAGAGGGGCACTTAAGCATTCCAATGTGTGGTAGTATCAAGTCATTGGACAACATACATAGAACTCAGTGCTTAAGGACGGTTCCAGTGAGACAACCCACCATGTACTCCTACATGGCCTCTCACCGCTACCTTTACCAAATCGTGTTCACACACTTCACTCTCAGCATCAGAACATATCGTGACACTCCAATTCATTCCCAATGAACCAGACCTGACACAACTCTAAGCAATAGCAGGCATAGCATGGTAGGAACACAACAATGGCTTCAATCAACTCCTACACATGCTAGTGGGTTTCAACTATTTACTGTGGCAATGACAGGTCATGCAGAGGAATGGGTTCAACTACCGCAGCACAAAGTAGCAGATGAATCGTTGTTGTCCTAATGCAATAACTGAGAGCAGGAGCGAGAGAGTAGGGTTTTATTGTCAGGACCCCGACTCGATGTCACATCGATCTAGCCGGTAACACCTCATATCACTTTGCGGCCTCACGCACGGTATCCCCACGGGTGTCGCCTTACCTCTGCCCGGGACCGTTTGCGCCTTTTGGCTCACGTATATGACGGTGTCGCTAGCATCCATATGATAAAGAGCCCGGGCTGACATGACTAGTCGTAAACCCAAAGTGGCACAGACTTACAGGGACAGGCATCCATGACCCAGCTTCGAACGTGTCGGTCATCAGCAAGTGGGTCCGGGCTGTAGCACTGGGCTAGCAGGACTCCGGTAAACCGGGCTGTAGCGGGCTAACAGGACTCCGGTACTCAAAGCGTGACATTTCCCCGAAGGGACAGACACAGGAACGAAGAAGGACACATGCCGGCCAGCCTAAGTGTTCCAGAGCAGTAGCAAGCTACCATGGCTCAGCGGTAACACTAGGAGACATTTCCCGGTAAGATAGGCTACTAAAGATAAACAACTAGATAGTCAGATCCCACACATACCAAGCATTTCAATCATACACACAATATGCTCGATATGTGCAAATACAACGAAGCATCACAACATGACTCTACGACACAAGTACTTTATTTAAGGCTCAGGGAGCCATACATAACATACACAAAGGTACGGGTCTCACGACCCAACATACAAGTCATACAGTCATACAAACCAGCAGCGGAAGTAACTTGTCTGAGTACAGACAACTAGTAAAATAAAAGAGGCTTGGAAAGCCTAACTATACTACGTGGTCCTTCACAAGCTTAGGGTCATCACCTGGGTCTTTAACCTACTCGTTGATGTCAACGTCTACATAGAACCCATCAGAAGGGGTTGCAGCGTCTTCTGTAAAATGTAGAACATAGCAACATGAGTAGAAAGGTACTCAGCAAGACTTACATCAGATCCTACATACATGCATGTTATCAAGAAGGGTTGGTGGAGTTATTGCAGCAAGCCAGCTTTGACTCTTGGCTAGACTATCCTACGATACTCCAACTTGAAATGGTTTTGCGCACACGAGTCCACTACTCACCAATTCAATACACAACCGAGGATTCGCCTCCGTCTTCCTACGGAAGAGCCATCCTCGACACTCACACTTATCTTGACGCTTTTAGCAGTTTCCATTTACTTGTCTATGAACTGTATAGGCAACCAAGTAGTCCTTTACCGCGGACGCGGCTATTCGAATAGATTATGATAACCCTGCAGGGGTGTACTTCTTCATACATGTTTCCACCACTTAGCGTCTGCACACGACATGTGCTCGGCAGACTTCAAGCGAAAGCCGACGTGGGTGTAGACCACGACCTACCTAAACACTTAAGCCTCTAGTCCAGGTTTATCGCCTATTCAGGTTCCATCCGCAGGGAGTCCGGCCGAGGTTTCCCATACGGCCCCGAACGATGTGAACAGGGTTCCCGAGATACCTAACGGGTATTCGGTACACCGTGCCACGTACCTACCGCATCACAGCCCACCCCTACGGTCAGCGCTGTCCACGGCCTCCAGTAGGCTACAAACACCAGAAACTACTTGCAACTCCTGGACAGAGAGCTAGGGTGAATAAGAAGTCGAGTGGGGTCATATTTCAGGGCCCAATGCATGGTAGTAGCTGTATCTTAAATCACGCATACAGATCTCAGTGCTTAAGGTCGGCTTCAATGAAACAACCCACCATGTACTCCTACATGGCCTCTCATCGATACCTTTACCAAATCGTGTTCACCACACCACTCTCATTACCGACATAATCATTTCACTCTAGCCATCACCCAGATGAACCAGACCTGACATGACTCTAAGCATAGCAGGCATAGCAAGGTAGGAACAACACATACATATGGCTCAATCAACTCCTACACATGCTAGTGGGTTTCATCTAGTTACTGTGGCAATGACAGGTCATGCAGAGGAAATGGGTTCAACTACCGTAGCACACAGCAGTTTGAAACGCGTTGTCTTAATGCAGTAAAAGCGAGCAGGAGCGAGAACATGGGATTGTATCGATATGATCAAATGGTTGGTTGCTTGCCTGATGGTTCGATGCACTGATACGGTTCTTCGTTCGGGTAATCACGGTACTCCTCGGAGGCAGAACCTGTCGCAAAGGACACCGATACACAACCATCACCAAACAATGTGCAACAATATGATGCATGCATGAAACATGGCAATATGAGTGTGTTGGGCTAATGCAACTAAAACCAGAAGGGTTTGAGCAAATTTGAATCAAGGATTCAAATTTCAAATTCAAATATGGCCTTTTAAAGTGCTTTTCCTTGTTCTGCTTGAAACATCAATTTAACTTGTTTGATCATGCATGAAAATAGTACAGATGGATAGATTGGATTTTTCTGATCATTTTTCATATATAATTTGTCCAATTTGGAGTTACAGAATAAAAGTTATGAATTTTTGAAGTTTAAATTATATTCTGGAATTTCCTGATTTAAATTAAATCCAGAAAATCAATTACTGCGTCAGCCTGACATCAGTGTGACGTCAGCAGGTCAACGGAACAGGTCTGGGTCAAACCTGACAGTGGGTCCCGCATGTCAGGGTGATTATTTTAATTAAAATTTAATTAAAACTAATCCTGTTTAATTAACAGGGCTGGGCCCCACCTGTCATTGACTCAGGGGAGTCAACCAGGGCCCACCCGTGGTCAAAGTCAAAGCCAGCGACGCCGGCGTTTAGCCGCCGGCGAGCCCGACGCGGCGGCGGGAGTGGTTTTGGCCATTTCGGCCACCAAATGGGCCGCGGAGACCACCGGAGTGGAGCTGAGGACAAACCGCAGCTCTTGGCGGAGTCCGTTGGGGTCGGGGTGGCCGGAGTTGGCGCCGGCGACGACTTTGGCGGCCACCGGGGCTCGGTCGAAGATGAACTTGGCGCTAGAGGGGTCGGTGAGGCTCGTAGAGTGGCTAGCTAGGTGTTGTGGGACTCGGTGAGTAAGATGGACACCATCTTGTGGCCGGAGTGTGGCCGGAAGCACGTCGGCGACGAGGTCCGCGACGGCGCGTGCGGGTGAGCTTGGTGTGCTCGCTGTGGTGCACGAGAGAGAGAAAGAGAGGAAGGGGAAGTTAGCCCAGCTCACTGCGGTCTTGATGGAGAGGACGGCGTGGTCGGGGACGAGCTGCTGCGGCGGCGGCGGCGAAGGGGATCTCCGGCGATGGCGGTTCGGGCGAGGTTGGTGCGGCGGCTTCGGGGCACGCGAGCGCTCGGGGCTCGACTCGCTCGAAGAAGTGGAGGACGGCGGAGCTTCTGGACACGGTGGCGCGGCGTGGAGACGAAGGGGAGCACTCCTACGGCGGAGGTGCGGCGACGGTGGCGTCGGCCATGGCGTGGGAGCGCGAGGGAGAGGAACTGGGGGCGAATGGAGATGTCCAGGAGGGTCGGGGCGCGACGTGGAGCTCGTCCAGGCCATCAGGGCGGCGAGAGGGGGAGGCAGGGCGGCGTGCAGCTGCATGGCGAGCTACGGTGCCGCCGCCGAGCACCTTGGCTGCCTGCCTGGCGAGCCAAGCAGCTCGCTGGAGCGGTGGCCGGGCTGGGCCGGCCAGGTGGGCTGGCTGGTGGGCCTGCGGTGGCGCCAGGTAAGTTTTCCCCTTTTTTTCTGTTTCTGTTTTTATTTAATATATCTGCAACTTTGTTGAATTTAATAAAATACCTAGGCAACTTCAAAAATCACCAAATTACTCCTGGTCCATAGTTGGATTATTTCCAACATGAAACATTTTAGTTTGGAGATATTTGAGCATTTAAATATTTTATATAATTTTAAATGCCCAAATTCAAATATTTATGATTTAATTCAAAAACCCTAAGATGGCCTAGGAAAATGTGCACCACTTTTGGCAGAGGTTCTGAACCAAGACAAAAATGATGGGCATTTTAGAAGGGCATTTCAGGTTCATTGAAAAAGTTTTTAGTAAACCCTAGTTGGTTTCAAAGGGGACTGGGGGTTCTGTCATCCCCATTTCAAGTTTCTGATGAAAGAGTAAACATGATGCAACACTCTAATGCATGACTAGCTAGGGTGTGACATTTATCGAAATGAACAAGGGGGTTTGCTTGCCTGGTAAATCAACAAGGGAGGCACTGCTTCACAGACAGGTACTCTGGAACGTCTCCGGAGCAGGACCTATCGAGAAGGAACGGTGCCGGCAATCAATACACAATCATATGCAACAATATGATGCATGAACATGGCATGTAGATGTGATGCTGTTTGAGCTAATGCAACTAGTATTCAATTTGAATGAAGTCCATTTGAACAAAAGGTTCAAATGCAACTCCAAAATTAAGTCCCTTAATGTGCCATAATGTGTTTTCTCATATTCAGCATGTATAAGTTGGTTTGTCATGCATGAAACTAGTACAGATGGAAAGATGGCATTTTTCTGATAATTTTTCATATATAAATTATTTTAATCTGAGCTACGGTTGAATTGATATGAATTTTTGAAGTTTAAAACAATTTCTGGAATTTTCTGATTAAATTTAATTCCAGAAATCATATTATAGCGCCAGCATGACGTCAGCATGACATCAGCGGTCAACTGGGCTGGTCTGGGACAAACCTGACGTGTGGGGTCCACACGTCAGTGACAGGGGGTTAAACAGGGGTTAAATTAACTTAATTAAAAGGTTAGGGGGCACCGGGGCCCACATGTCAGCCTCAGGGGGTTAATTAACAGTGATTAGCACTAAGCTAATCACCTGCCGACGGGGCCCACTCGTCAGGCCGGCGAGGTCGTCAGCGGCGACCTCTGGACGCGGCGGCGTCCGCGAAACAGGCCACGGGGGCGGCCTCGGAGAGCACCGGGGCGTAGCCTGGGCTCTCGCGCATCTGGTGGGACAGGTGGGAGGAGCTGGGGAGGCCGGAGCTCGCCCGAGCAAAGCTCACGGCGGCGGCCGGAGCTCGGCTTCGATCGGGAACGGGCTGCGAGGCACTAGGGAGGCTGCGAGCGGGTCCGCGTGACTCGCCAGAGTGCACTGAGTGCAACGGCGAGCTCGGCTGCGGCCTGCGGCGGCTGTGGCCACGACGGCGAGGAGCTGCGGCGGCGATGGCTTCGGCCATGGTGGGGAACGGGGCTACGGCGCGGGAACGAAGGGAAGAAGGTAGGGGAAACGGAAAGAAGCTCACGGCGATCACGCAGAGCAGCACAGCGGGGTCGGGGGAGACCTGGTGACGGCGAATCGACGGCGGCGGACGGCGGAGCCCGAGGAGGAAGACTATGGCGATGGCGGCGATGGAGGCCGTCCGGAGGTGCGTGGCTCGACGAGGAGCTTCAGGGCGAGGGGGCGGAGCTCCCGCGCGTGTCGGGGAGGCGAGGGGAGGCCGGTGGCGATGGCTATGGCGAACGGCGGCGACCGACGTGTTCGGACACGGGAGAGAGAGAGCGAGGGAGAGGAGAGGAAGAATCGGGGGAGTGAGAGGGTACGGGGGGGCTGCGTGGCGTCGTTCCAGGCATCCAGACGAGGAGGGGAGAGGCAGGCAGGCAGGGAGGGAGGAGGTGACGCGGCGCGGCGGTGCGCGCGCGTCGGGCACGCGCCGTCCCCCTGTCGGGGAGGAAGACAACAGAGGAGGGGGGGCCAGGTGGGCTGGGCCGCCTGCTGGCTGGGCCGGCCTGCTGCGGCTGGGCTGCACAGGGGGGAGCCCCAGGTAAGCCCCTCCTTCTTTTTATTTTTGTTTTCTAATTTTTCTGACATTAGTTTTGATTTAAATAAAATATTAAGTCATTTTATTACCTTATGCCAATTTTTGCAGGAGCTAGATATATTATTCCAGAGCTCCCCAACAGGTGGCATAATTTTTGGACATATATTAATATATATAACTAATATATTTCCAATGCAAATAGTTATCAAATTAATCCAAATGGCCAAACTAAATATCCATGAGCTCCTAAAAATATTGTTTTGATTTTTATCTCTGTCCAATATTTTCAGAGAGCAACATGAGCATTTTCTTGGACCCTTTTGGAGAAATTTTTATTTGGGTCATTTTCAAAAATGATTCTGAGGGTTCCACCAATCCTCATTTCAAATTTAAATGAAATTTAAATATGATGCACAAATGGCTAGCTAGTCTAAGTCATACCAGACTAGGGATGTGACAACTCGCCCCCACTTGAAAGAATCTCATCTCGAGATTCAGGGGTCGACGGAAAGAAAGCGGGGTACTCCAGTCGAAGACGATCTTCTCGCTCCCAAGTAGCTTCTCTCTCGGAATGATGAGACCACTGAACTTTGAGAAACTTGATGTTCTGACGTCGAGTGACACGCTCTGCTTGATCAAGAATGCGAACCGGGTACTCTCGGTATGTGAGGTTATCTTGGAGATCAAGCGTTTCGTGGTCCACTCCGCGGATGGGATCCGAGAAGCAACGCCTGAGTTGAGAGACGTGGAAGACATCATGAACTCGAGAAAGATGTGGGGGTAGTTCCAACTGGTAGGCAACCTCTCCTCGTTTAGCGAGAATACGAAAAGGACCAATGTAACGAGGAGCCAACTTGCCCTTGATACCGAAACGATGGGTACCCTTCAAAGGAGTAACCCGAAGGTAAGCTTGGTCGCCAATTTCATAAGTCATATCCTTATGATGACGATCGTACTGGCTTTTCTGACGAGACTGGGCTGTTTTCAAATTCTCACGAATGATGCGAACTTGCTCTTCTACCTCCTGGATCATATCCGGTGCAAAGAATTGTCTTTCACCGGTTTCTAACCAGTTCAAAGGTGTTCGACATCTTCGTCCATAGAGAACCTCAAAAGGAGCTTTCTTGAGGCTGGATTGATAGCTATTGTTATAAGCAAACTCGGCAAAAGGAAGACATTTCTCCCAATCCATACCGAATGAGATAACGCAAGATCTGAGCATGTCTTCGAGAATTTGATTGACCCGTTCCACCTGACCACTCGACTGAGGGTGGAAAGCGGTACTGAAGGAAAGATGGGTTCCCATGGCAGTTTGGAAACTCTCCCAGAAATGAGAAGTGAAAAGACTGCCACGGTCCGAATTGATCTCTAGTGGAACACCATGAAGTGACACTATTCGAGAAATATATAAGTCCGCAAGCTGACTAGCAGTGATATTTTCTCGAACAGGAAGGAAGTGAGCCACTTTGGAGAGACGATCAACAACTACGAAGATAGCGTTATTCCCTCTCTTGGTCCTGGGAAAGCCGGTGATGAAGTCCATACCAACTTTATCCCATTTCCATTCAGGAATAGCTAAAGGCTGAAGGGTGCCAGCAGGCCTTTGATGCTCTGCCTTAACGCGACGACAAACGTCACATTTAGCAATGAACTCAGCGATTTCTCTCTTCATCCTAGTCCACCAGAACCTCTGGCGTAGGTCCTGATACATCTTAGTACTACCGGGATGAATCGTGAGAGGAGATTCATGCGCCTCCTTAAGAATCAATTGTCGCAGATGTTGATTCTTGGGAACCACCAAGCGATTCTCAAAGAAAACAACACCACGATCATCCATAGAGAAACATCCACCAATTTCCTTCTTAATGTTTCTCTTAATGCGGATAACCCCCCTATCAAACTTCTGGTCAGAGATGATCTGATCCTCAAGGGTAGGTTTCGCCACCAAGGTAGAAAGAAATCTGCGAGGAGCTATGTGAAGATTAAGCTTACAGAATTCCTCATGGAGAAGTGGTTGGCCTTGCTGCAACATGAGATTGTTGCAATAGGATTTACGGCTTAGCGCATCAGCCATGACATTGGCTTTGCCTGGGGTGTAGGTAATCCCTAGATCATAATCTGTAATCAACTCCAACCAATGTCTTTGCCTAAGGTTCAGGTCCGGTTGGGTGAAGATATACTTGAGACTCTGGTGATCGGTGTAGATCTTGCAACGTTTACCAAGGAGGTAATGTCGCCAGGTCTTAAGTGCATAGACTACGGTTGCAAGCTCTAGATCATGTGTAGGATAATTATCCTCATGTGGATGCAACTGTCGAGATGCATAGGCAATCACATGACGATCCTGCATAAGAATGCAACCTAGTCCCTGTCGTGAGGCGTCGCAGTAGATAATAAAGTCTTTAGTGAAATCCGGTGGTACAAGTATGGGAGCAGAAGTCAGGCGTCTTTTCAGTTCCTGAAAACTGTACTCACACTGTGGGGACCACTCAAACTTTTTATCTTTCTTGAGCAGTTCCGTGAGGGGTTTGGCTACTTTGGAGAAGTTTTCAACAAAGCGGCGACAATAGCTGGCTAGACCAAGGAAACTCCTAACTTGTTTGACTGTTTCAGGTGGAGTCCAATCGAGAACGGCCTTGACTCTCTCGGGATTGACAGCAATGCCCTTACCAGAGATTACGTGGCCTAGGTAGGTCACTTCTGGCAACCAAAATTCACACTTGGAGAACTTGGCATAAAGGCGGTGCTCTCTGAGTTTTTCTAACACAAGTCTAAGATGTTCGGCATGCTCTTCCTCGTTCTTCGAGTAAATAAGAATGTCATCGAGGTAAACCACGACGAACTTATCTAAGTACTCCAATAAGATCGAGTTCATCAGGCGGGAGAATGTAGCTGGAGCGTTAGTTAGACCAAAGGACATGACGGTGTACTCGTACTGGCCATAACGAGTGACAAAAGCTGTCTTGGGAATGTCCCCGTATCTGATCTTGATTTGATGGTAGCCTAACCTTAAATCCATCTTGGAAAAGACTGAGGATCCAGCGAGCTGATCATACAGGTCGTTGATCCTGGGGAGCGGATACTTGTTCTTTATCGTGACCAAATTAACGGGACGATAATCAACAACCATCCGGTCCATACCGTCTTTCTTCTTGACAAAGAGGACGGGGCAAGCCCAAGGAGAAGAACTAGGACGGATGAAACCCTTTTGCAAGGACTCATCGAGTTGTTTCTTAAGCTCGGCTAGTTCTAGGGGTGCCATCTTGTAAGGTCTCCGGGAGATTGGAGCTGTTCCTGGGATAAGATCTATGACGAACTCTACATCTCTGTCAGGTGGAACACCTAGCAGTTCCTCTGGAAAGACATCCGGAAAGTCACGGACTACCGGGATATCTTCAAGGTCTGGAAGGGGGCTGGCATTAAGAGAATAGAGCTGACGCTTTGCAACTCTAGTGGAGACGGTGACTATCTTGCCAGATGGGTGTGTAAGCTGAACAGATCTTGTGTAACAATCAATCTTGGCATGATGAGCTGTCATCCAGTCCATACCCAAGATGATGTTAATATCTGAGGACTTGAGGGCTACAAGTGATGCAAGGAATACAAGTCTATCAACAAGGATTTCCGTTACCATGGCTGATTCTGGTGGTCTGCCATCTAGACCCTGGGGTTTGGATTTCAAGCGGAGTTGGCATATCACAAAATGACACGTCGTGCAAACGAGCATAGCCTTCAGAAATGAAGGAGTGAGATGCCCCAGTATCGAATAGAACTGATGCTGGGTGACAATTGACAAGGAGTGTACCAAGAACGACATCTGGATCATCATGAGCGTCTTTAGCTGAGACGTGATGCACACGTCCACGTTCAGTGGGAACTGACTTGACACTGATCATCTTGCGTGATGGCTTAACGCAGCCAACAGTCTTCTCGGGCTGGGGTGGAGCATAACTAGTCTGAGAGCAGTCATGTGCATAGTGTCCTGGCTTCCCGCATGTGAAGCAAGTCCCTGAGGTTGGACGTGGACCCGCACTGACAAGCGGTCTACCAGTAGGCAAGGGTGGAACAAACGACTGAGCTGGGGAAGGCACCACATAGGATGGCCTCGGTGTATATCCGGAAGAAAGAGCGGAGTTTGGAACCCAAATCCGGCGCTTCTGGGAACTAGAGCCAGAGGAGGATCCCAAATCACGAGTGTGCTTACGAGACTCCTCGTAAGTGAGCTGAGCTGTCTCTGCATTAATGGCTTTGTTCACAAGAGCTTGGAATGTATCACAATGATGCAGGTGGAGATCACGACGCAACTTGGGGTTGAGACCCTTTCGGAACCTAGCCTGCTTCTTGGCGTCCGTGGACACTTCTTCTGTGGCATAACGGGCAAGGTTCTCGAACTCTCTGCTATAAGCATCAACAGCCATCTTACTCTGGGTGAGACTACAGAACTCTTCTCTCTTGTGATCAAGGAGGGCCTGGGGAATGTGATGCTCGCGAAAAGCCTCAATGAAATCCTTCCAAGTAGGAATCTGGCCAGTTGGAAACAAAGTCTCATAGTTCTGCCACCAAAGACTAGCAGGACCTTCCAGGTGGTATGTGGCATAGGTGACCTTGTCATCTTCAGCTACGCTCGCGGAAAGCAGCTTATGAGTGATGCTACGAAGCCAGTCATCTGCATCGAGTGGCTCGATGGAATGATGAAAGGTGGGGGATGCAAACGAATGAAGTCATGAATGGTAGCAGACCCTTTGAGCTGATGTGCGGTGTTCTCCTCGATACGTGCCAACAAACGGTTAGACTCACGCTTGTTCCTCTCCATCTCTAGCATGAACTCTGTTAACGAAGGCGGGTCGGGAGGATCCTCATCCCTACCATATCCATGGTTCTGGCTACGAACAATAGAACTAGATGACATCCTGGGAAATGAAACCAAGGACGGAATTAGCATCAACTATCGACTGTAGAATGTAGGACAAGGAATTAGTATCTCTCGAACTCATAGGAAAATTCCGGCAGCATAACGGCAGTAAAAGGCTCAGAATGAGACATCCTACTAAAAATGGGGTAGTACAACAACTCAACATCACCACTCAAGGTTCTGGGATAGTACTAAACAGACTACACCAGAAGTACTCGAAACTGGGTATGACTCTGATCAACCAATCCTATGGGACTACGGAGTAGTAACACGTGATCCTGATAGACGGAAGACAAAGCCTAGTTCCTTAACCCCGTCGGAAAGATAGGACGACTCAGATCAGAAGGTCATGAGGTATAAGGAGTAAAAAGAGCCTTACGTTCCTACCCACAATCAATTCCCTTACATAACTAAAGAATTTCTAGACTCGACTTCGACCAGTTTGGCTTGGTAATCCTACAGGCAGTCAGGCTCTGATACCAAAAGCTGTCAGGACCCCGACTCAATGCCACATCGATCTAGCATGTAACACCTCATATCACTTTGCGGCCTCACGCACGGTATTCCCACGGTGTCGCCTTACCTTTGCCCGGGACCGTTTGCGCCTTTTGGCACACGTATATGATGGTGTCGCTAGCATCCATATGATAAAGAGCCCGGGCTGACATGGCTAGTCGTAAACCCAAAGTGGCACTAACTTACAGGGACAGGCATCCATGACCCAGCATCGAACGTGTCGGTCATCAGCGAGTGAATCCAGGCTGTAGCACTGGGCTAACAGGACTCCGGTGAACCGGGCTGTAGCGGGCTAGCAGGACTCCGGTATTCATCGCGTGACATTTCCCCGAAGGGACAGACACAGGATCGAGGAAGGACACATGACGGCCAACCTAAGTGTTCCGGAGCAGTAGCAAGCTACCAGGGCTCAGTGGAAGCACTAGGAGACATTTCCCGGTAAGAGAGTCTACTAAGGATAAACAACTAGATAGTCAGATCCCACACATAGCAATACACATTACACGTACGCATAACATGCAAGTATGTGCTGTACAACATGGCATCACAGCATAACTCAACAACTCAAATAGATAAAGGCTCAGAAGAGCCATCATAGCATTTATTGCAAACAGGGGTCACAAAACCCATCATACAGAGCATACAAGCAACAAGCGGAAGCATTACATGTCTGGGTACAGACATCTACAAATGAAAAAGGCTGAAGAGCCTGACTATCTACAACATCCGATCAAGATCGTAGCTGAGGTACTAGCTACTAGTCGAAGTCCACGAGGACACTAGTAAGACCGAAGTCTCCGCTGCAAAAACATAAATAAAGCAACATGAGTACAAAGGTACCCAGCAAGACTTACATCAGATCCTATCATACATGCACTTGTATCAAGAGGGTAACGTGGGGTTTAGTTGCAGCAAGCCAGCTTTGACTCTATGGCTATCCTGTTCTACGACTACCAGAAACTCTTGAGGTGAAACAACGTACACGAGTCCACTAATCACCATACAATACACTACTATGGGTTCATCCCCGTCTCCCTACGAGAAGGCCATCCATAGCACTCACACTTGTCTTGAGCATTTTAGAGTATCCACTTCAAGTTGTCTATGTACCATGTAAGCATCCAAGAAGTCCATAACCACGGACTCGGCTATTCGAATAGATCATGTTAACCCTGCAGGGGTGTACTTCTTCACACACGCTCTCGCCACTTACCGCCATGTACACGTCATGTATCTCGGCAACCTTCAAGCGGAAGCCTGGCGAGGGTGTCGGCCACGACCTGACTAACCACACAAGACTCTAGCCCAGGTTTATCGCCTATTCGGGTTCCATCCGCAAGGAGATCCGGCCGGGGTGTCGCTCACGGCCCCAAACGATGTGAGCAGGGTTCCCGAGCCCACCAACCGGGTGCCACTCGGTACACCGGGCCACGTGTGCCTAGTCTGTCCCAAGCCCACCCTGCCGGGTGCCACTTGGTAGAAAAATAGCACTACCTACAAACACCAGAAACTAGTTGCGACTCCTGGATAGAGATCAAGTTGGCTAATAAGTCGAGAGGGGCACTTAAGCATTCCAATGTGTGGTAGTATCGAGTCATTGGACAACATACATAGAACTCAGTGCTTAAGGACGGTTCCAGTGAGACAACCCACCATGTACTCCTACATGGCCTCTCACCGCTACCTTTACCAAATCGTGTTCACACACTTCACTCTCAGCATCAGAACATATCGTGACACTCCAATTCATTCCCAATGAACCAGACCTGACACAACTCTAAGCAATAGCAGGCATAGCATGGTAGGAACACAACAATGGCTTCAATCAACTCCTACACATGCTAGTGGGTTTCAACTATTTACTGTGGCAATGACAGGTCATGCAGAGGAATGGGTTCAACTACCGCAGCACAAAGTAGCAGATGAATCGTTGTTGTCCTAATGCAATAACTGAGAGCAGGAGCGAGAGAGTAGG
>NC_041387.1:311104772-311105915 GCF_002162155.2 Triticum dicoccoides | reverse complement strand
GGAGCTTCAGGGCGAGGGGGCGGAGCTCCCGCGCGTGTCGGGCAGGCGAGGGGAGGCCGGTGGCCATGGCTATGGCGAACGGCGGCGACCGACGCGTTCGGACACGGGAGAGAGAGAGCGAGGGAGAGGAGAGGAAGAATCGGGGGAGTGAGAGGGTACGGGGGGGCTGCGTGCCGTCGTTCCAGGCATCCAGACGAGGAGGGGAGAGGCAGGCAGGCAGGGAGGGAGGAGGTGGCGCGGCGCGGCGGTGCGCGCGCGTCGGGCACGCGCCGTCCCCCTGTCGGGGAGGAAGACGACAGAGGAGGGGGGCCAGGTGGGCTGGGCCGCCTGCTGGCTGGGCCGGCCTGCTGCGGCTGGGCTGCACAAGGGGAGCCCCAGGTAAGCCCCTCCTTCTTTTTATTTTTGTTTTCTAATTTTTCTGACATTAGTTTTGATTTAAATAAAATATTAAGTCATTTTATTACCTTATGCCAATTTTTGCAGGAGCTAGATATATTATTCCAGAGCTCCCCAACAGGTGGCATAATTTTTGGACATATATTAATATATATAACTAATATATTTCCAATGCAAATAGTTATCGAATTAATCCAAATGGCCAAACTAAATATCCATGAGCTCCTAAAAATATTGTTTTGATTTTTATCTCTGTCCAATATTTTCAGAGAGCAACATGAGCATTTTCTTGGACCCTTTTGGAGAAATTTTTATTTGGGTCATTTTCAAAAATAATTCTGAGGGTTCCACCAATCCTCATTTCAAATTTAAATGAAATTTAAATATGATGCACAAATGGCTAGCTAGTCTAAGTCATACCAGACTAGGGATGTGACACTTTTCCTCTCGAACCCCCTGAGTTTGAGGTATCATGACACCAATTGGATATGAATCTCGGTCAGATATGATGGTTGGGACAGCTTTCCAAGAGTTATGATGTTGATCCTTTGATGACCCGGTAACATGATGTCATGCCTAGCACACCCCCCCCCCCCGGCTGGAGGACCGATCATTATAAATTCTTTTGCAAGGATAACCATTCTTCCTGGAGGAAATTATAGGACTTATTTTATAAGTTACTCCTGATGGATCATTGGTGTATCCGAAGTCTGGTCCTTGATTGAAACACCATATCATTGCTACCTG
>NC_041387.1:311103399-311104762 GCF_002162155.2 Triticum dicoccoides | reverse complement strand
AAGCATGTCAATGGTACTCCGATTTTCAACAGGAACATTTGAAGCACGATGCTAAATTTTATTTATCATTTATCCTAACACCGTTGTATGGGTAATATCATGAGATTCCTCCCCCCTTACCTAAATGGTTTTCTACTTTATATCCTGTCATGGATATCTTGCTCTGCTTGTCCTTGGGAAGGATATACCCTTGAAATATGTGTTTAAACATATTTTCCTTTCCATTGTTCTGTTTAATCTGATGATCATATTTTCCTTCCATTGGTTTGTTTGAACCTTTTCTATGATCTATATGATATAAGCAGTAATAATCCACTACTTGTGCAAACACCTCGAGGTACAACTCTGTCAGTAAGACCCTGTTACTATTGTTGATGACATTCCGGTAGCCACCGATGGACGAGAACCTTGCCTATTGGTCCGCCTCGTTCAACGAGCAGGAAAGTGGTTCTCTTCGTCCCTCGCCCTTGGTACCAACGTTGATGCCGACATAACTGACATGGTACTCTCTGACATGCCTTGCTATCATGACCGTGAAAGATGTTACTGCTCCTATTTAAAAAAAAACCACATGGTGAGCCCATAAACCCACAGTTCCACAGGATCGAAACCTGACTGTCCTGTACACCCCCTATTCCCAAAGTTATTCCTCGTGCGTGGACTCGTATGTAATCCACGGGCCACTGTCCTAGTGATCTATTCTGGTATCAGACGCAATACTTACTCTCGCTACTCTGAACCCCTTTCTCACTCTGGTTCAGGCTTCGAGCAACTATCTATCCGCTTGGAGCCTATTATGGTACCTTCGTACCTTACTCTCGAGGTATTTCATATGTTCAACTCGAGTGATAATCTTATACTAATTCATGGGTTAACCCCAGATTGTTTCCCTCAAAAGCATTATGTTGTAGTGAGCTGCCCCTTATCTTTTCGTAAGTACGATGGAGTTCCCGAAGAAATGATGACAAGTTTATCATGATGCATCGGAATAAAGGATTGAAGACATCAACGAAAGGGATTAACTTCTTCGAGAAGATCCGTTAGAATGTCGTAACCAGAACTTTCCCCTTACTCCCCTCTTAAATCTCGGGACGAGATTTCTTGTAGTGGAGGAGAATTGTGACGCCCGGGTAATTAAGCTACAGTAATCCCCGCTAATGATGCCACGTCACCTCGGTTACTGTGGATAAACTCGCGTTAGTTCGGAACCTAGTTCGAATTTCAAATTCAAAATCGAGCAAACAATAAAAGTTTTCAAATATTAAAATTTAAATGTCCTGAGTGAACCAAATAATACATAGGTAATTATGGTGGAGAAACCAAACTTTGATAAAATGCTTAAAGGCCCTGAAACAATTAAAAC
>NC_041387.1:311098302-311101964 GCF_002162155.2 Triticum dicoccoides | reverse complement strand
GCGCTCGTCGCGCCCCGGCCCACGCTCACCGTGGCCTCGCCCGCGCCTTCCCGGTCCGGCGCCGTGGCCGCTGTTGCGCCCGCCGGCCATGCCCTGCCGTGGCCCGCCTCCCCTCTCGCCTACAGCCGGCGCCCAGCCCGCCTCGCCGGTGCTGGCGCGCGCGCCTGCGGTGGCCGCCCGGATTCGCCCGTTAGCGGGTGGCGACCGCACCCTGCACCCAACGCCCGCAAGGCCCCATGGGCCACTGACCACAGGGGCCCGCCCCCATAACGTTTTATTAAAAAAAGAAAAATGGAAAAGGAATTTAGATAAATATAATTAATAAGAATAATAATGAATAAAATTAATTAATTAATTAATTAATTAAGTAAATAATTAATTTAATTAATCCTGATTAATTAAACCTAATGACTAATTAACCTAATTAACTACTGTTAATTAAACTTAACTAAGATAATTAGTTAACAGAGTATGACGAACGGGACCCACATGTCCGGGTTGACCTAGTCAACCCTGTTGACTGCTGATGTCAGCATGGCATCATGCTAACGTCATAATTCCATTTTTCGAATTAAATAATTAATTGATTAAATTCCAGAAATTAATAAAATCCTTAAAAAAATCATATCTTTTAATCCGTAACTCGGATTAAAATATTTTCAACATGAAAGTTGCTCAGAACGACGAGACGAATTCCGATACGCAGTCCGTTCGTCCGCCACACCCCCCTAACCTATCGAAACCGCAACTTTCCCCCTCCGGCTCCTTTGCCCGAAAACACGAAACACCGGGAATACTTTCCCGGATGATTCCCCCATTAACCAGTACCACCTCATACCACGTTAGGGCACGCCTAGCATCGCTCCTTGACATGTCATGCATTGATATGCATCTGTTTACTTGGTATTCATTGTTTCTTCCCCCTCTTCTCTCCGGTAGACTACGAGACCGACGCTGCTGCTGCCCAGTTCGACTACGGTGTTGACGACCCCTCTCTCTTGCCAGAGCAACCAGGCAAGCCCCCCCCTTGATCACCAGATATCGCCTACTCTTCTCTATACTGCTTGCATTAGAGTAGTGTAGCATGTTACTGCTTTCAGATACTCCTATACTGCTGCATAGCCTGTCCTTGTTACTTCTGTTGTTACCTTACCTGCAATCCTATATGCTTAGTATAGGATGCTAGTACATTCATCTGTGGCCCTACATTCTTGTCAGTCTGCCTTGCTATACTATTGGGCCGTGATCACTCGAGAGGTGATCACGGGTATATACTATACATACATACATACTTTACAGATGGTGACTAAAGTCGGGTCAGCTCGAAGAGTACCTGCGGGTGATTCACGAATTGGGGGCTGAAAGGACCTTTGTCCCGACGACCCTCTGTGTGGATCTTTGTGGTGGAGCGACAGGGCAGGTTAAGACCGCCTAGGAGAGAGGTGGGCCGGGCCCTGTTCGGCGTTCGCGGATACTTAACACGCTTAACGAGATCTTGGTATTTGATCTGAGTTGGCTACGAGCCTATACGCACTAACCAACTACGTGGGAAAGATATGGGCACTCGGCGTCGTGGTATCAGCCGAAGCACTTCGTGACGCCAGCGACTGAGTGGCGCGCGCCGGATTGGAACGTAAGCCTGCTCTTGTATTAAGGGGGCTAGTTCTGCTTTCGGCCGCGTACGCAACATGCAGGTGTGCTATGGGCGATGGGCCCAGACCCCTGCGCGCTTAGGTTTAGACCGGCGTGCTGGCCTCTCTGTTGTGCCTAGGTGGGGCTGCGACGTGTTGATCTTCCGCGGCCGGGCATGACCCAGGAAAGTGTGTGCGGCCAAATGGGATCAAGCGTGTTGGGTAAGTTGGTGCACCCCTGCAGGGAAGTTAATCTATTCGAATAGCCTGATCTTCGGTAACAGGACGACTTGGAGTTGTACCTTGACCTTATGACAACTAGAACCGGATACTTAATAAAACACACCCTTCCAAGTTCCACAGACAACCCGGTGATCGCTTTTCTACAGGGCGACGAGAGGAGGATCGCCGGGTAGGGTTATGCTATGCGATGTTACTTGGAGATGCTACTTGAAGATGCTACTTGGAGGACTTCAATATACTCTCTCCTACATGCTGCAAGACGGAGGCTGCCAGAAGCGTAGTCTTCGACAAGATTAGCTATCCCCCTTTTATTCTGGCATTCTGCAGTTCAGTTCACCGATATGGCCCTTTACACATATACCCATGCATATGTAGTGTAGCTCCTTGCTTGCGAGTACTTTGGATGAGTACTCACGGTTGCTTTCTCCCCCCTTTTCTCCCCTTTCCTTTCTTTCTGGTCGACGCAACCAGATGCTGGAGTCCAGGAGTCAGACGCCACCGTCGACGACGACCCCTACTACACCGAAGGTGCCTACTACTACGTGCTGCCCGCTGACGACGACCAGGAGTAGTTTGGACGATCCCAGGCAGGAGGCCTGCGCCTCTTTCGATCTGTATCCCAGTTTGTGCTAGCCTTCTTAAGGCAAACTTGTTTAACTTATG
The DNA here is from genome assembly GCF_002162155.2 of Triticum dicoccoides. NCBI lineage: Eukaryota > Viridiplantae > Streptophyta > Magnoliopsida > Poales > Poaceae > Triticum > Triticum dicoccoides. The sequence continues at coordinate 311,099,427 of NC_041387.1, read as the reverse complement.
TCTGTACTCAGATATTGTTGCTTCCACTGACTCGTCTATGATCGAGCACTTGTATTCGAGCCCTCGAGGCCCCTGGCTTGTATTATGATGCTTGTATGACTTATTTATGTTTTAGAGTTGTGTTGTGATATCTTCCCGTGAGTCCCTGATCTTGATCGTACACATTTGCGTGCATGATTAGTGTACGATTGAATCGGAGGCGTCACATTCACGAACGTGCACGATGTGTTTCATGTGTCACATCTTCGCAAGTGCTTCAAGACTCCCGACCGCACTATCAACTTCGAAGAAATCGACCTCCAAGAAGATCTCTCTTATCATGAGCACCCCGTTGCTATTCTTGAAGAAACCGAGCGCAAGACTCGCAACAAGTCAATCAAATTCCTGAAAGTGAAGTGGTCACACCATTCCGACCGAGAAGCCACCTGGGAGCGCGAGGATCACCTCCGTTCCGAATATCCGGAGTTCTTTCAGTCCTAGATCTCGGGACGAGATCCTCTTGTAGTGGTGGATTGTTGTAACACCCCGGATGTAACTTTCCATCTTTGTAACTCAAACTCTTGCCATTTTCGGCTATGTGATATGTTATTCCCTCCATGGGTGGGTTTTGTCTTTTGTTTTGCATTTTATTCATGTCATGCATATCATATCATGTCATCATGTGCATCTCATTTGCATACGTGTTCATCTCATGCATCCGAGCATTTTCCCCGTTGTCCGTTTCGCAATCCGACACTCCCACATGCACCGGCGCACCCCTCTTGTCTCTTTTAGTGTGCGGGTGTTAAACATTCTCGGAATGGACCGAGCCTTGCCAAGTGGCCCTGGTATAGCACCGGTAGACCGCCTGTCAAGTTTCGTGCCATTTGGAGGTCGTTTGATACTCCAACGGTTAACCGCATAACCGCAAAGGCCTCTTTTGTGTTGAAGCCCAACACCCCTCTACCTACAAATATGTGCCCATCCCCGAAATTTTTGGGCAAACCCTAGCCCCGCTCCTCTCCCCGCCGCCGGACATGTCTGGACGGAGCCGGACGCGTCTGCCGCCGCGCCCGCGCCAATTGGGCGCTGCCACGTGGCCTGCGCCGCCGCCCCCGCGCCACCGGCCCGCTCGGCCCGCTACCG
>NC_041387.1:311095308-311097626 GCF_002162155.2 Triticum dicoccoides | reverse complement strand
CCGCTGCGCGCCCTGCCGCCGGCGCCTCTCGGCCCCGCCTCCGCCGCCATCTTAGCCAGCCGCCCCCCCCCTCCGCGCCTAACGCGCCCGCCATCCGCCACACCGCCCCGACGTCCCGGCGCCGCCGCCCGCCGTTCCGGCCGCCGCCTTGCCCCGGCAGCCTCTCCGGCAGCCGCACCGCCCCGTCTCCGGCTCCGTCCTCGATCCACACGCCCAAATCCGATCTGGACTAGGTTGACTTCTCCCCCGAATCCACTGTCCTTTTCTGGCATTAATTTTTGTTCCATGTTCGTCGCACCACAACATTGCACCCGAGGGTCCGTTTTGCGCGTGTAACCTACCCAATTGTTCGCCTCGACGAGTGCATCATTTCATCTCATTGCATCATTTTCATTTGAGCTCATCTTGATGCCTGAAATGCTGTTGGAAGACTGCTTCATATTGTTAGTTTCAGATTCTTATCAGAACATGCACTTTTGTCATTTTTGCCATGATTGATGTGTGCATCTTATGTACTTGAGCCCTACATGTGTTTTAATCTTTACCATTCCATATTTACACAGGTGCTTACCATGTATTTTTGTGATCAATGTGGTGACTAGCACAAGCATGCAAACTAGGCTTCGTGATATTGCTGATTATAGTCCCTGTTCTGCTGTTATTTTGATGCCATGTAAACATGATGCTACAGAGAGATACATGCATAATTTGAGATACTTCAGTAAGGATGTTTTGAACATGTGGTTATGCTCTATCCATCCATGCCCCTGGTTGCAATTATAGAGTAGTCTAGCATGTCATTTTCGTGCTCTACTTTTGCTTCAAAATGTTTCCTGGCGGATTGTTTACATGTTATTCAATTTTGCCAAGGTTGTTGTAGTTGATCCGTGTATGCTATGATGTTGTTCTAGCCATGTATAGCTTCTATGCCACGTATTCCTGATGGATCTATGCTTAGTTCATCATGAAATGCTCTGTAGTGAGTGCATCGAGCTCGCGAAGATGCCTTCGTAATTCTGTTTATGCCATGCTCTGTTTGCAGAATCTGTTAACGAAACTTGCTATGTTTACATGGGTGCCATCATATCTTCTGGTCCTCTTTGGCTCATGGTCACTAAGGGACTTTTGATCTATGCTTTGAGTAGATTCAGGCCATGCCTTGTTTTGCTATTATAAGTTCCTTTAGCATGTTGATAACTTGCTTTGAACTTTGCTTCGTGATGCTGTTTATGCCATGTCCTACCTGATATTTATTGCTCTTTTGCCATGCTTGTTTTAACCTGCTATGGTGTGATTTAGCCATGGCTCAGTGTTCCTCTTTTGTTAAGCATCTCCTGTAGATCACTGCCATATGCTTTGTTTTTATGTTGGGGTGTTGTAGCATAGTTTCTTGTTGCATGCTAAGTAGCATCGTGTTGTTAATCGCAGATTTGTGCCATTCTTGTTTTGCTTGCCATTTGCAAACCGTGCATCAGCTCCCAGTGATCCTTATATCGATTTCAACCGAAATCATCTCATCTTTCCAGCGTCATACTTGGTTTGCCAAGTTGATGCCTTGTTCATACTTTTTCCTCCTGAAGCACGCATACGCATTGCATATCACATCTCGCATATCATGACATGTATTGCATCATGTTGCTTGTGCATTGCATCGTGATTTATTGTGGTTCCTTTTCTTGTGTTCTTGCTTTGGGTAGAGCCAGGAGACGAGTACGTGCACGAGGAACCTGTTGAGAACGCTTACGAGGATCAAGCCTTCGACAACTCTGAGAACCTTGCAAGCAAGATGACCATACCTTCGATATCACTTCTATCTTTGCTTTGCTAGTACTCGCTCTATCGCTATGTTAGCTCTACCTGCCACTGTTTATCATGCCTCCCTATTGCCATGTCAAACCTCTAACCATCCTGTCCTAGCAAACCGTTGTTTGGCTATGTCACCGCTTTTGCTCAGCCCCTCTTATAGCGTTGTTAGTTGCAGGTGAAGATGAAGTTTGTTCCTGGTCGGAACATGGATATTTTTGGATATCACAATATCTCCTGTTTAATTAATGCACCTTATATACTTGGTAAAGGGTGGAAGGCTCGGCCTTATGCCTGGTGACTTGTTCCACTCTTGCCGCCCTAGTTTCTGTCATACCGGTGTTATGTTCCTTGATTTTATGTTCCTTATACGGTTGGGTGATTTATGGGACCCCCTTGACAGTTCGCTTTGAATAAAACTCCTCCAGCAAGGCCCAACCTTGGTTTTACCATTTGCCACCTATACCCCTTTTCCCTTGGGTTTTCGCGAGCCCGAGGGTCATCTTTATTTTAAC
>NC_041387.1:311059199-311095035 GCF_002162155.2 Triticum dicoccoides | reverse complement strand
GGTCCGAAACGGGCAGACTGCGGGGCCACCACGGGGCAACTTGAGGGATGGTTTTACTCGTAGGCTGACCTATCCGGTGTGCCCTGAGAACGAGATATGTGCGACTCCTATTGGGATTTGTCGGCACATCGGGCGGCTTTGCTGGTCTTGTTTTACCATTGTCGAAATGTCTTGCGAACCGGGATTCCGTGACTGATCGGGTATTCTCGGGAGAAGGTATATCCTTCGTTAACCGTGAGAGCTTGTGATGGGCTAAGTTGGGACACCCCTGCAGGGTATATTATCTTTCGAAAGTCGTGCCCGTGGTTATGAGGCAGATGGGAATTTGTTAATGTCCGGTTGTAGATAACTTGACACTTGACTTCATTAAAATGCATCAACCGTGTGTCTAGCCGTGACGGTCTCTTCCCGGCGGAGTCCGGGAAGTGAACACGGTTTGTGTTATGCTTGACGTAAGTAGTTTCAGGATCACTTCTTGATCACTACTAGCTTCTCGACCGATGCGTTGCTTCTCTTCTCGCTCTCACTTGCGCATGTTAGCCACCATATATGCTTAGTGCTTGCCGTAGCTCCACCATATTTCCCCTTTTCCTACCTATGAGCTTAAATAGTCTTGATCTCGCGGGTGTGAGATTGCTGAGTCCCCGTGGCTCACAGATTCTACCAAAACAGATGCAGGTGCCGAGGATACAAGCGCAGATGGCGCAACTGAGCTGAAGTGGGAATTTGATGAGGTCCTTGGTCGTTACTATGTATCGTTTCCAGATGATCAGTAGTGGAGTCCAGTCGGGACAATCGGGGATCTAGCATTTGGGGTTGTCTTCTTTTCTTTTGATTTTGACCGTAGCTGGTCTATGAGAGTATTTGAATGATGTATGATCTTAATTTATGTATTGTGTGAAGTGGCGATTATAAGCCAACTCTCTTTATCGCATTCTTGTTCATTACATGGGATTGTGTGAAGATGACCCTTCTTGCGACAAAACCACCATGCGGTTATGCCTCTAAGTCGTGCTTCGACACGTGGGAGATATAGCCGCATCATGGGTGTTACAGAACAGGAGCCCGTGGAGGCTGGAGGAGGTCGACGGTAGCCCGTGGAGGCTAGAGGAGGTCGACGGTGGAGATGAACAGTATCCCGTGGAGTCCCATTTTGCGGTACGCCACACCCCTCCTGATGAACAGGACCCCCGTTTCGACCGTAGCGCTCCAACACAAGTCCGTTTTGTCCGTTTTGTGGTACGCCACACCCCTCCCAATCAACAGGACCCCCGTTTCAACCGTAGCGCTCCAACAAAAGTCCGTTTCATCCATTTTGCGGTACGCCACACCCCTCCCAATCAATAGGACCCCCGTTTCGACCATGGGAGGTCCGTTTCCTCCGTTTTGTGGTACGCCAGACCCCTCCCGATGAACAGGATCCCGTTTCGAACGTGGCCGGTCGAACACAAGGCCGTTTCCTCCGTTGTGCGGTACGCCAGGCCTCGTTTCCATCGCCTGTTCCATCCAAGCCCTCCTGATGAACACGAACACGCATTCCGTTTCGACCCAGCCGGTTCGCTCCCACGTGTTCCGTTGCCTCCCAATGAACACGATGCATTCCGTTGCCTCCCCATGAACACGACGACGACGCTGTTTCTCCGTTCCGACCCAGCCATGTATGTATGCGCGAGTAGGCGTTCGAGACCCTGCCCTTATGTACGTACGTAGCCGTATTTTCTTTCTTGCACCCTCGTCGATGTATGTACGTGTACATGCTACGTGCGCGCCTCTACAGCTACGACACGTGCGCGCCTCTACATCGACAAGTATGTACGTACACGTTCGCAAACAGAATGACAACGCTACGTACGCTTCGACCAGGTGGGTCCCGACTGTGAGGCACTTCCTTGCGTGCGAAGATGTAGCTGGTGGGTCCCAGCAGTCAGGGGGACGAATCGTTTTTTTTTGCCTGGACGCACTTCTTTGCGTGCGAAGATGTAGCTGGTGGGTCCCAGTAGTCAGGGGGGCGAATCGTTTTTTTTGCCCGGACGCACTTCCTTGCGTGCGAAGATGTAGCTGGTGGGTCCCAGCAGTCAGGGGGGCGAATCATTTTTTCACGGAATACGGTGGACCGTCTGGTGGGTCCCTGCTGTCCGGTGGAGGAATCATTATTTTACGCGTAATAAGGAGGCACTTCCTTCCGGCGGCCGTGGACCCAGCTGTCAGCCTCTCCACGTACAGTCCACGTCCGATGGTAGTCGTTCCTTGACCACCTTGACCACGCCGCGGCGAGAGCACCACGGCGGTGGACGACGATGAGGCCTAGGAAGGGGACGACTCGAAGCCGGGAAGACGCAGCAGTGGATGCCCACGCGAATAGGAGTACGAGGATTCACTGGTTCGGCTGCGGTGTGAGGCTGCTGTCGCCGCAGAATAACAGGGGGTGTGGGTGAGTAGAGGGATGGCCTGGACAGCGGTGGGAGAAGTAGGGGACGGTGGGGCCTCTGCGGCATCACAGCCGGCCGCGGGAGGCAGGAGCACGCGGCACGACCGGCGCTGGTTTGGGCGGCTGGAGCAAGAAGACCAGAGGTTGAAGAAGCACTACGACCGTTGGATGAACATCGTACGGTAACAGGAGCTAGAATCGTTCATATTGACTAAGTTGACAACGCCCTCCATCCCCGTCAACTTGGTAGGCCCACAAGTCAGCCTCCCACTATGCTGGGTTCCAGCTGGCAGGGGGAGTATTCATTTTTTTGACCGTAATAAGGAGGCACTTCCTTGCGTGCGAAGATAGCTGGTGGGTCCGACATGTCAGCTGGGGGCACGTTTTTTCATGAAATACGGAGGCCCTTCCGGTGGGTCCCAGATGTCAGGTGGAGGAATAATTATTTTGCGCGCAACAAGGAGGCACTTCTTTGCTGCGGCCGTGGACCCAGCTGTCAGCCTCTCCACGTACAGTCCACGTCCGATGGAAGCCGTTCCTTGACCACGTTGACCACTCCACGCCGAGAGCACTAGGGCGGTGGACAACGGCGAGGCCTAGAAAGGGAAAGACACGGAGGTCGGGAAGACTCGGCAGTTGTTTCCCACACGGAGGGGAGTATGACTGTACGAGGGTTTACTGGTTCGTCTGCCCTCGCCGGAGAATAACAGCAGGTGTGGCCGTGTGGGTGAGTAGAGGGATGGCTAGTCCAGCGATGGGAGTATGGTGGGGCAGTGAAGCCTGCGCTGCAGCTCAGCCCGCCGCGGGGAGGAGGGAGCATGCAGTCCCGCCGGTGCTTGTTCGAGCGGCTGGAGCATGAAGAGCAGAGATTGAAGAAGCACGACGGCCGTTGGATGGACATCGTACGGTCACTGGAGCTAGAATCGTTCATATTGACTAAGTTGACAAAGCCCGCTATCCCCATCAACTTAGTAGGCCCAACTATCAGCCTCCCACCATGGTGGGTCCCAGCTAGCAGGGGGTATTCATTTTTCTGTGCGTAATAAAGATGCACTTCCAGTGGGTCCAAGTTGACAGCGGGGACAATGTTTTTTTTGCGAAATACGGTGGTCTGTCCGGTGGGTCGCAGCAGTCAGGGGCAAACGTTTTTTCGTGAAATACGGTGGCCCGTCCGGTGGGTCACAGCAGTCAGGGGGGAAATGTTTTTCCGCAAAATACTGGTGGCCCGTCCGGTGGGTCCCTACTGTCAGGTGGAGGAATAATTATTTTGCACGTAATAAGGAGGCACTTCCTTGCGGCTACCGTGGACCCAGCTGTCAACCTCTCCACGTACAGTACTCTTCCGGTGGAAGTCGGTCGTTGACCACATTGACCATGCCGCACCGAGAGCACCAGGGCGGTGGATGACGGCGAGGCCTAGGAAGGGGACGACGCAGAGCCGGGGAAGACGCGGCAGTGGATGCCCACGCGGAGAGGAGTACGAGGGTTCACTGGTTCGACTGCGGTGTGAGGTTGCCGTCGCCGCAGAATAACAGGGGGAGTGGGTGAGTGGAGGGATGGCCTGGGCAGCGGTGGGAGTAGTATGGGGACGGTGAGGCCTCCACGGCAGCACAACCGACCACGGGAGGCAGGAGCATGCGGCACAACCGGCGCTGCTTTGGGCGGCTGGGCTAAGAAGACCAGAGGTTGAAGAAGCACTACGGCTGTTGGACAGACATCGTTAACCACACCGCGCCGAGAGCACCAGGGTGGTGGACGACGACGAGGCCTACGAAGGGAACGACAGGGAGCCGGCGAAGACACGGCAGTGGCTGCCCACGTGGTGGAGAGTATGAGGGTTGACTAGTTCGGCTGACGTCGCCGGAAAATAACAAGAGGTGTGGGTGAGTAGAGGGATAGACAGGCCAGGGATGCGAGTATGATGGGGCCGTCAGGCCTGCCCGGCAGCACTTCCGGCCATGGGAGGCGGGAGCAAGCGGTTCCGACGGCGCTGGTTTGGGCGGCTGGGGCAGGAAGATCAGAGACTGAAGAAGCACAATTGCCGTTAGATTGACATCTAACGGTCTGAACGCTGGTAGAGTCGATTGTTGACTAAGTTTCTTTTTTAAGAAACCTTGTGTACGCATGAACTTAGTAGGCCCACAAGTCAGCCTCCAAATCTGAGGCAGACAACATAAAACCCATTTGCTATTTTTTACAATTTGCAGCCCATTTGCTATTTTTTATAATTTGCAGCCCATTTGCTAATTCTTAAGTAATTTATTACAGCCCATTTTCTGCCCAGGACCACGGTCAAAAAGTTCAACCTTATTTTGCATATTTCGGTGGAGTCCAAACTGTTGTATTCCCAAAATGATAAACATTTTTTTAAGAAATTATTGATTTGCCAAAAAAATCGTTTTGTTTTTGTAAGCAAATAAGACGTGGGACAATTGAGTTGGTTTAAGGGAAAGCCAGTGGTGAAAAAATTAGCGCTGGATGGGAAAAACAACAAAAATAAGGATGTAAATATGAAAAGGGAATTTTATGTGTTTTCAATATAATGATACATGTATATGAACTAGTAAAACTATAGGTAGCGATTAGAAAACGGATGTAGGACATGCGTTTCAAGAGGAAAATAGAACTGGGCTGTGTGTTTCATTCAGTAAAAAAAACTGCCTGCGGATGTTGTAAGACAAAATATAACTAACCCTAGCGGGCCAGTGGCCAGTAGATACCTGCTGGATCTTTGTGCCCCGTTGTCTTCATGGGTTGGGCCTGTTAAAAACAAAACCAACCCTGGTCAGTCTACAGTTCAGTTGAAACTTGCTCGACCTGAAAAAACAATATACGTGCTCAATAAACTAGAGAATTTTGCAAGCACAGACTAATAACTGGGACGCAGCACGGATATTGTTTTTTTATCGTGATAATAAGTGCATGCACTTGTTTCAAAAAAACTGCAGAACTGGGAATTCGAACGGCGGGTGCTTATGCTACCCATCAAATAAAAATCAGGTGCCTGAGAATTCGTTTCGAAACAAATGATTCAGCTTTATATCCACGTCGACCATCGGCATGATGGTTGGAAGCAAATGCAAGTTCATACCAAAAGATCGTTAACAACAATACCAACTTGCGGACAACAAGGTAGTACAACTACCTATACCAAACTACTCCTGGCCCTAGTGTTCGTCTGGTAGAAAATCTTGCAGAGGACCAGCTCCCGCTCCTTCTCTTGCTCCAGGTCCCCGAGGTGGTACTAGTGCATCACCTAGTTGGTCCTCTGCTGGTCGAAGTTCTTGTTGGTGTGCAGCACCCAAACCTTTTTTGCTACCCGTCTGCCGGCAGTTAACCATCACAGGCAAGGTATTGTCGGTCTTATGCCACATCGCGTGCATGCCGCACTCCGACTGTATCTTGCGACGCGTCCACGTGCCCCTTTTGAACGCCCTGGAATTGTGCTGGAAGAAATGCTTCCTTAGGCCACTCAGTGTGATACCTGCAGTATTGTGGAATGCAGGTTTTAATGTACCTAGTTAGCATTTTCATAACATCTTTGGCATGTTGCAGTCACTTGTTTCACTTTTTATTAACTGTCAAATTGTAATTGTTTCACCAGGCCTGCGTCTAAAAAGAAAAATAGAGCTATAAACAAAGGAATATGTTTGTGCAAGTAGACGGCCGATCGGTGTCTTGCCTGGAAGTTTCTCAGGTTGGGTGTAGCATATGCCGTGCTCGCTATCGATGGTTGGTATGAACAAATCGATGAGAGACTGAAATCTCGCGCTGTTAACACTCACTTTGGCCTCAAGGTGCTCGATCAGCTCCTGATCCGTGGGATCGAACTTGATGCCAGTCGGCAGCACCGGCCAATCCTTCTTCGACTTGCATTGGTAATTCCAGTTATATGGTACTCAATGTATGATCAATCGACTGTTTTAAGTGAATGATGAAAGATTTCGACAGAGTAAAAACTCGCGCTTCTTCGACCGTTGTACGAGAGAAATTGCCATGCCGTTTTGCAAGGGCGCTTGTAGAAACTCTAAACTCTATTCTCCTCTTATTTAATGGATGAGGCAAATCTTTTACCTCCGTTTCGAAAAATAAAAGATTTCGGCAGATAAGTGTTACTCCAAATCTGAAGTCCGAAATACCCGAACACGCCGCCGGGATTCTTGTGTCACCTCACGCGCAGCGTGTTGTCACGCCAATTCAATGTGTGGACATGATGAATAATTTGACCGACGTATACTAGTACTACTACTGTACTACTTACTACTCGTATTTAGTGTCACAATTTATACATAGGTTTAACTAACAAGTACTCACTTGAAGCCTAACTGATATATATGTATATATATGGCTTCTGCACAGCATCTCCATCATCATTATCAGTACATCCTACGCAGGTGAGCTAGGATGCACTTGATCCCAGGAAGGTATCTATCCTTCAAACCAGAGGAGTGCTTCAAACTAACAACAATACATAATATCCAACAAAAGAGGGTCGTGCTACAGCAGCAGAATACATGGCTCAGTCTAGATATCAGCACGAATCAAGTTGTGTATATTTGCTGTTGGCATGAACCACATCGCCGCATGTCGGGTTTGCAAAAGCCATCCATCGCATGGAAGCTTGATGCCTTTCACACACTAAAGATTACCTGGCACCAAGCTGTGTCGACGAATCTCTGGATATGGTGATTCATGAAACCCATGGTATGATGTGTAAACACAGCCCCCCCTCGCGAATGGAAGTTGCATAGCACAATAATCATCGCCGGTTATATGATCGATGATTGGTTGGATGATCGGATAATTGAGCCCGAGGAACAAGGAGTGGTTACCGAGGCTGTAAACCCGCCTCCAGTTGAATACGCCTGGCCCAACGGAGCTGGGATCTTTCTCAAACACGAAGCAGCCATAGCCATCAATGTCACGAATGCCCCACATTGTACTGCATGTGGTTTGATGTAATGGTTTGGTTAATTTGGTATGTGCGAATGAGCATCAAATGACCGCCATCAGCTGAACGAGCGATAAACCAGCAGCCATCGACTGGTATGATTCCAGGTCCTGGAATCATGAAGGCCAGCGCATTTGCGTCTGCTGCAACAATTCAAATTGGAGACCAAAAGGACAAAAATAAACAATCATGTTCAGACTATGTGTGGAATTAAGATTATTATAACAGTGACACATATCATAGACAGAGAATTGTAATGTCGTGGTCATAATCATACCCCAAGTTAAAAACAATAAGCCAATGGCTTTCATATTCTAGCAACATGTCATGGTTCAAACATCACGTAACAATGAGAGGAAAACAGCTATGACAACGCCTACTCATATTCTACCATAGCACTTACTACTACTATTCTCATATCAACTCTAAGCAATAACATGTGTTGTTATAAAAATCTTGTAAACGATAGTAATATATAGCAATCATGATGTTATGCTCATAATATGTATTCTAACAATCATTAGATGCCAATTGTTCTCATATCAACTCTAACAATAACATGTGTGGTCATAAAAATCTAGGAAATGAGAGGAACATATAGCAATGATGTGGTTATAGACATGCTATGCATTCTAAATTTGTAACAAATGAACAGGTAGTCATATTCATAAGGTAAAGATGAGATAAGATAGAACAATTACACGACGATAGATTCCACCAGTATAGGCAGCCAATCTGTGCGTCGACCGTGTAAACGATGCCATCGTGCACTATAGCATCAGACAGAAATGTTGCCTCAATAGGATTGATGATGAGCCATAACCATGTATGGTGACCGGATTCCAGATAGACTAATCCCATGTTGAAAAGGGCAATGAGCTTGTAATCCATGTTGTCTTCTGATGGTGTGGGCACTTCGCAGATTACAACTTTCTGCAAACAGAGGTTGAGCAAAAAGCTTGACGCGTCTCGTGCGTAGTAGGCAGGAGTGTCTGGCGGGCTGCGAGGCTCGATGTCGGCGGTATCCAACGATGGAAGGGTGATCTCTCGCTGGGTGTAGATATCCACGAGACGCCATGGACTACCGGTGTGGTGGATGAGGACGATCTAGTTGGCCTTCATGCCCGCCTAGTAGTGTCCGCGCATGAAGGACAGGTGGACGGGTAGTGGTAGCATGTCGAGGGGCACCATGGCAACCTCCGTAGGATCGTCAAGTCGGTGTCTGGGCCACCTGCGAGGATCGGGCATCGGCAAGCAGGGTGTCTTGAAAAGAGCCGGCCGGTTCCAGACGAGTAGACGGTACAAAGACACCGAGCATGCGGCAAGACGGACGGTGCTGAGTAGGTCCATACGACTACAGATCTGCTCCAAGAGAACAACGGGGAGGGAATTCCAATCGCGGCTCTACGTGTCAGTCGGTTCTGCCATTGGGGTTTTTCGTGCCTGCGAGCCAGCGGGGAAGTGGATTCGGGCGGGCGAGCGAAGAAGCTTCTCCTTGTGTGGCCGAGCAGTGAGCGGGGGGATATGGTACGCGCGAGCTACCAAGGAAGATGGTGCAGGCGGACGAGCAGTGAGCGGGGGTAAATGGTGTGCGGCCGACGATGGGGAAGAGAGGAGGAAGAAGAAGAGAGGAGGAAGAAGAGTGGAAGACGGGGAAGAAAGTGCATTAAATCTCAATTCTACTAGTACTACTACCAGGATATAGGTGCAATGATGTGGAGTGTAAATAGTTACGCCGATGACATGTGGGTCTACCACAAGAGGGCCCATATGTCAGTTAATGGAGGACACAGGTGCGTAGGCGTATTTGCGGAAGCGTGCTCTACTGGCAAACATGATGGCAGTACTGGGTAAGGCTGATTTAGTAACACCAACACGCTGGTTCAGCTTATTAATTACATGTCCCATCTGCTGCAGCGTGTATTGTCACTTCTCTGCGAAGACTAGTTGAATAGTTCTCTCTGAGCGAGATGGGGAATGATGGATCGCGAGGATTTCCTTTCTACAGTATCCCTATGCCTCTACGCTCACTTCACTCATTTTGCTCCATACCTAGTCACTTGTTGAAATCTGTAGAAAGATAAATACTCCGTATTTGGGAATAGAGGGAGGCTTTTACTCCGTACTGGAGTATTTGGGAACAGAGGGAGTATCACCATATGGAGGGAACAGAGGAAGCTTGAAATATGAACATGTCAATGGGAGGGAGTAAGCCCCATGCATGCATGCATGCATGCAACATGCAACACTCACACGTACTCCACATGGATGCACGCAACACGATGCAACACACACGCTCACGCTCAAGTGCTCAACCTACTCCCTACGTCCGTGAAAGACTGACATTTAGAGATTCACACATTGACCAGGGTATAATTAACGCCCAAAAGTAGCAGACTTATGTGTGCATGCGACCATTGAGATAAGAAGATTAAATGAAGGCCGTTGCATGCTGTAATTAAGGATAGACATGTAGCCTATACCTACAGCACAAGTTGGTGCATTAGTCAATCAATGTCGATTTAGATTAAAGGCTAAATGCATTGGAAGTCTAGATGTACATCATGTACTACTACACTCTTTGTTTTATAGCCGATGTACACTCTTTGTTGGAAGGCCGAGGGAGGACACGTGCATGCACTCACATACACAGCCAGGGCGGTTCGGGCGCAAGGGTTGCACTCGTGTGGCACCTGCGTAAAGTTTTGTTTAACTGATTTCTTTGCTCCGCCAACTGACAGGTAGGACCCAGAAACCAGGTGACAATTTAACTAGTCAACAAAGTGCCACGTCGACTATGTGGCCGTCAGTAGGGTGCAATACGGTGCTCTACGATGAACTAGTGATCGTATAATCGATGCAAAACTTTATATAGTGACCGTAAAGAGCGTATTGTTACATACGTTGACCGCCAATCTATTTTCTCGTTTCAAATTAAGCCATATTAATCGGAAAGGATGCAGTTTGGACTACCACTAGTACTAGTACTGCTTTGATGTGTCCCGTCAACTCGCCAAACGAGGAGAAGATTACTTACTACGCCTCTCCCTCGCCCACGCGTGTGGTGGTTCGCAGGACGAGGAGAGGATTTTGACTACAACGCCCTCTCCCTCTTCCTCTTCCTCTCCCTCGCCCTCGCCCTCGCGGTGGACGTGCAGCAGTTCAATCGGTGTCAGATTGCTAGAAGCATATTGTACTGTAGTATCATCATTGTTGGACCTTCCGAAGAGGCGAAGAGGCAAGTGCCAGGTTCACACGAGTACGAACTATTAAACCTCCCGAAGAGGCAAAGAGCCAAGCGCAAGGTTTTATAGGAGTTGTCGTCCTAGTAGGAGTGTACTACAACTATAGCTAACGATGCTACTATATGATGCCGCCACGTCACGTATATCTAAAGTTGTGCCACCTTTTTTTCTCAAAGAGCATGTTGGATCCCGTGCAACAACCACACAAGTTGCACGTACACATAACACATTTACTAGTAATAAATTCTAAAGGACAAATGCCAATATGCCACACAAGTTCATCTCCAATTCATGTGATAAATTTGTGCACGACTAGTCTACATATATTCACGGCGCTATCGTTCACAATTACCGTACTCCACTTACACGTTATAGATGGGCTACATGCATTTCCTCCTCCAGGTTCCAGTCCCAGGTGTTCTTCATGGATGGTACGATCCATAGCGGTGGGCAACAGGAATCATTGTCGCAACTTTCTAGTCCGGTTCCACACGATGGAGACTCATCCAAGCTGAAGCGGCATAAATCAGGGATAGCGTGTCCCAGCATGTCATTCATCCGGCGGTGCGCAATGAAGACACAACCATGCTTCATGAACGGCAGGCCTTCCGTGTCGTGCACAGAAGGTGGCATCCGCTTCACAATGGGGTAGCTGTCCCCGATGAAAAGCAAGTACTCTCCAAGAGTGTTCCTCGGCACCCACGTAGCATCACGGGGGTCGAACTCGGCGCCGTTCATCTGGTACACGCGGCATCCCAGATCTGGACACATGGTGACGTACATAGTCAAGGTCCATGCATAATAATGTTGTGCTCAAATATGGCGGTCAATAATACTATGCAGCAAATAGTACTACTCCGGTATAGAGGAAGTAAAATAACCGGCTTATTGTATATAGCCACTCTTGGCTACATGGATGAGATAGTAAGACATGGAAAAACAAAAATGGTGGCAGCTACTGGGTTCAAGTCTTCAAGGGCCCAGCTAGCTATACGCGTCCTCCAAGGTAAAAAGTACTCCTACTAGTAGTACTAAGTATACTACTAGTACAACAATGAAAGAGAAGGCGAGAGGGTTAAAAAATGGAATACCTGGGTAGATGGTGACGGTCCGATCGTGGTAGATTGTGTGACCATGTTGCACATCAGTGGTACCATGGGTAACGACTGCTAAGATAGTTGATCCCAATATGCCAAAGTCAGCTACAAGGTTCCAGGTTAGACCGAATCGCGGATGCAAATGCACATCCAGGATCGGCGATCTTATTTTGATCGGGGGATGACTGGTCCCTGCAAAATAATGGAGTACTGTTAGGGATGCAAATGATGGTTTGTGCATTCCATTTGTAATCTCCCGTACCGTAGGATGGCAACCAAATGAAACAAGTCCCCTGGCTTGTCACCGCAAAAATGCGGCCCAGATGGCGCACGGCGTCTTCGAACGTGTAGGGGTACAAATCTGCCGCCGCCAACATGCGCCAGCCCCTGCCGTTACTGCGTCTTGCATTGATGGCAATCCTTATGACGAACACCGCGATGAGATAGTAATCATCATAGCCGCGTCGCTTTGTCGGAGGGTCCGCAATGGCTATCTTCTTCAATCTCATGTAGGCATCATCGTACGTATTCAAGCCCAGCCAGTCCGGAAGGCCGATCCCAATGGTGGAGAAGGGGTCTACCGGAACGGCCGCACTGCTCTGAATGTTGTGCAAAATGATGGTGGTATCCGGCCCGAGGTATGCAAGCCAATCTTCTTTGGCACCGACCTAGACCTATATATAAGACGGTGGGCAGCGGAGAAATTACGGGATGGAAATGGAATAACTAAGTACTACATGATCAATTCCATTACTGACCTGCTCATCGGACAAAATCCGACTACCTCTCAACGTCGGCAACTCTAGCGGAGTCAATGTGCAACCATGGCCAGGGAGCAGTGGACTGTTCGAAGGATTGTCCTATAGAAGAACGTTCTCCTCGAGGATGCATGGAAGACCAACAAGCATGGCCTTTTCCCAAACCTGTTTAAGCAGCGTCTTGAAAAAGTTGGTGCAGGAAGCACCGAGTCTTGCGGCGCTGAGGACGTCGGAGTGGCGTGCGATTTCTCCCAGAGGATCATTGTCCAAGGTCTCCCAGCCCCGATAAGGAGGAGAGCCTCCTGGCGAATCCATGGGAGCAGCGACGAACTACCTTCTCTTCGGGCGGAGGGGAACTGGCGAGGAGGAGATAAGAGCGTATTAACCATAGGGCCTCGTCCCTTCCAACTGTAGATCGTTCCTCAGCGAAGGGGTGAGGCTATTATTTACTACTAGTACTAGCATTATGGAACATTATGGGATTGCATTATACTATAAATAATAGGACTAGTAAGAAATTTTTGGCACTAGGTAGTAGTTTTTGGCGTGGATTAAGAAATTTTGGGTATGTTTTTGCCATTTTTTGTAAACGCCAACTAGTGTCAAAAAACGTCTTACATTATGTGACGGAGGAGTACGTACTCGTACTGTAGCAGTACAAGTACTACTTTTCTCAACTACGAGTATTAGTGCGATGTACTGTACTTCTAGTCTAGTCTAGTATAGTGCACCCGTTTTGAACTCTTGAATCTCAGGGCCAAGGAGCTAAAGTTGGAAGTGGAGGGTACTACTGTTCTCTAGAACCATCGCTGTACTATCAATGCAGGGGAAGTACACCTGCGTAGTGGCCTAGTGGGTACTCTCGGTGCTATATTCAGCCGCTCCTCTCACATAGGAGTAGCTGGCCTACTCAGCCGCTCCTCTCACTCACACACTAGCAGCCTGTTTATCAAGGACGGTTACTGCGGTCTGCGGGGGTAGATGTTGGGGAACGTAGTAACTTCAAAAATTTCCTACGCACACGCAAGGATCAGAGTGATGCATAGCAATGAGAGGGGAGAGTTTTGTCCACGTACCCTCATAGACCAAAACCGGAAGCGTTAGAACAAAGCGGTTAATGTAGTCGTACGTCTTCACAATCCGACCGATCCAAGTACCGAACGTACGGCACCTCTGAGTTCAGCACACGTTAAGCTCGATGACGATCCCCGGACTCCGATCCAGCAGGGTGTCGGGGATGAGTTCCGTCAGCAAGACGGCATGGTGACGATGATGATGTTCTACCGACGCAGGGCTTCTCCTAAGCACCGCAACGATATGAACGAGGTGGAATATGGTGGAGGGGGGCAACGCACATGGCTAAGGAACAATCACGAAGATCAACTTGTGTGTCTAGAGGTGCCCCCTGCCCTCGTATATAAAGGGGCAAGGGAGGAGGCCGGCCGGCCCTTGGGGCGCCAAGGAGGGGGGGAGTCCTCCTCCTAGTAGGAGTAGGACTCCCCTTTCCTAGTCCAACTAGGAAGATGGAAGGGGGAAGGAAAGAGAGGGAGAGGGAGAGGGATAGAGGGGCCGCGCCCCCCTCCCCTAGTCCAATTCGGACTCCTCATGGGAGGGGGCACGCCACCTCGTGGGCTGCTGCCCTCTCTCTCCCCTCAGGCCCACTAAGGCCCAATACTTCCCCGGGGGGTTCCGGTAACCCCTCCGGCACTCCGGTTTTCTCCAAAATCACCCGGAACACTTCCCGTGTCCAAATATAGTCGTCCAATATATCAATCTTTATGTCTCGACCATTTTGAGACTCCTCGTCATGTCCGTGATCACATCCGGGACTCCGAACAAACTTCGGTTCATCAAAACATATAAACTCATAATATAACTGTCATCATAACGTTAAGCGTGCGGACCCTACGGGTTCGAGAACTATGTAGACATGACCTAGAACTGTGTCTGGTCGATAACCAATAGCGGAACCTGGATGCTCATATTGGATCCTACATATTCTACGAAGATATCGGTCAAACCGCATAACAACATACGTTTGTTCCCTTTGTCATCTGTATGTTACTTGCCCGAGATTCGATCGTCGGTATCCAATACCTAGTTCAATCTCGTTACCGGAAAGTCTCTTTACTCATTACGTAATGCATCATTCTGTAACCAACTCATTGGCCTCATTGCTTGCAAGGCTTATAGTGATGTGCATTACCGAGAGGGCCCAGAGATACCTCTCCAACAATCGGAGTGAAAAAACCTAATCTCGAAATACGCCAACTCAACATGTACCATTGGAGACACCTGTAGAGATCCTTTGTAATCACCCAGTTACGTTGTGACATTTGGTAGCACACAAAGTGTTCCTCCAGTAAACGGGATTTGCATAATCTCATAGTTGTAGGAACTTTGTATAAGTCATGAAGAAAGCAATAGCAACATATTAAACGATCAAATGCTAAGCTAACGGAATGGGTCAAGTCAATCACATCATTCTCCTATTGATGTGATCCCGTTAATCAAATGACAACACATGTCTATGGTTAGGCAACATAACCATCTTTGATTAATGAGCTAGTCAAGTAGAGGCATACTAGTGACATTAAGTTTGTCTATGTATTCACACATGTATCATGTTTCCGGTTAATACAATTCTAGCATGAATAATAAACATTTATCATGATATGAGGAAATAAATAATAACTTTATTATTGCCTCTAGGGCATATTTCCTTCAGTCTCCCACTTGCACTAGAGTCAATAATCTGGATTACACAGTAATGATTCTAACACCCATGGAGTCTTGGTGCTGATCATGTTTTGCTCGTGGAAGAGGCTTAGTCAACGGGTTTACAACATCCAAATCCATATGTATCTTGCAAATCTCTATGTCTCCCACCTGGACTTGGTCCCGGATGGAATTGAAGCATCTCTTGATGTGCTTGGTCCTCTTGTGAAATCTGGATTCCTTTGCCAAGGCAATTGCACCAGTATTGTCACAGAAGATCTTCATTGGTGCCGATGCACTAGGTATGACACCTAGATCGGAAATGAACTCCTTCATCCAGACTCCTTCATTTGCTGCTTCCGAAGCAGCTATGTACTCCGCTTCGCATGTAGATCCCGCCATGACGCTTTGTTTAGAACTGCACCAACTTATAACTCCACCGTTTAATAAAAACACGTATCCGGTTTGCGATTTAGAATCATCCGGATCAGTGCCAAAGCTTGCATCGACGTAACCATTTACGACTAGCTCTTTGTCACCTCCATATAAGAGAAACATATCCTTAGTCCTTTTCAGGTATTTCAGGATGTTCTTGACCGTTGTCTAGTGATCCACTCCTGGATTACTTTGGTACCTACCCGCGTAGCTTATTGCTAAGCATACGTCAGGTCTGGTACACAACATTGCATACATGATAGAGCCTATGGCTGAAGCATAGGGAACATCTTTCATTTTCTCTCTATCTTCTGCTGTGGTCGGGAATTGACTCTAACTCAACTTCACACCTTGTAATACAGGCAAGAACCCTTTCTTTGCCTGATCCATTTTGAACTTTTTCAAAACTTTATCAAGGTATGTGCTTTGTGAAAGTCCAATTAAGCGTCTTGATCTATCTCTATAGATCTTGATGCCCAATATGTAAGCAGCTTCACTGAGGTCTTTCATTGAAAAACTTTTATTCAAGTATCCCTTTATGCTATCCAGAAACTCTATATCATTTCCAATTAACAATATGTCATCTACATATAACATCAGAAATGCTACAGAGCTCCCACTCACTTTCTTGTAAATACATGCTTCTCCAAAAGTCTGTATAAAACCATATGCTTTGATCACACTATCAAAGCGTTTATTCCAACTCCGAGATGCTTGCACCAGTCCATAAATGGATCGCTGGAGTTTGCACACTTTGTTAGCACCTTTTGGATCGACAAAACCTTCTAGTTGCATCATATACAACTCTTCTTCCAGAAATCCATTCAGGAATGCAGTTTAACATCCATTTGCCAAATTTCATAATCATAAAATGCGGCAATTGCTAACATGATTCGGACAGACTTAAGCATCGCTATGGGTGAGAAAGTCTCATCGTAGTCAACCCCTTGAATTTGTCGAAAACCTTTCGTAACAAGTCGAGCTTTGTAGACAGTTACATTACCATCAGCGTCATTGTTCTTCTTGAAGATCCATTTATTCTCGATGGCTTGCCGATCATCGGGCAAGTCAACCAAAGTCCATACTTTGTTCTCATACATGGATCCCATCTCAGATCTCATGGCCTCAAGCCATTTTGCGGACTCTAGGCTCATCATCGCTTCCTCATAGTTCGTAGGTTCGCCATGGTCAAGTAACATGACTTCTAGAATAGGATTACCGTACCACTCTGGTGCGGATCTACTCTGGTAGACCTACGAGGTTCAGTAGTAACTTGATCTGAAGTTTCATGATCAATATCGTTAGCTTCCTCACTGATTGGTGTAGTGGTCATAGGAACCGGTTCTTGTGATGAACTACTTTCCAATAAGGGAGCAGGTACAGTTACCTCATCAAGTTCTACTTTCCTCCCACTCACTTCTTTCGAGAGAAACTCCTTCTCTAGAAAGGATCCAAATTTAGCAACGAAAATTTTGCCTTCAGATCTATGATAGAAGGTGTACCCAATAGTCTCTTTTGGGTATCCTATGAAGACACATTTCTCCTATTTGGGTTCGAGCTTATCTGGTTGAAGTTTCTTCACATAAGCATCGCAGCCCCATATCTAATAAAGTACGATTACGACGGTCGGACACACCATTTCGTTGTGGTGTTCCGGGTGGCGTGAGTTGCGAAACTATTCCGCATTGTTTCAAATGTAGACCAAACTCGTAACTCAAATATTCTCCTCCACGATCAGATCGTAGAAATTTTATTTTCTTGTTACGATGATTTTCCACTTCACTCTGAAATTCTTTGAACTTTTCAAATGTTTCAGACTTGTGTTTCATCAAGTAGATATACCCATATCTTCTCAAATCATCTGTGAAGGTGAGAAAATAACGATACCCGCCGCGAGCTTCAATACTCATTGGACCACATACATCAATATGTATGATTTCCAATAAATCAGTTGCTCGCTCCATAGTTCCGGAGAACGGCGTTTTAGTCATCTTGCCCATGAGGCACGGTTCGCAAGTACCAAGTGATTCATAATCAAGTGATTCCAAAAGTCCATCAGTATGGAGTTTCTTCATGCGCTTTACACCGATATGACCTAAACGGCAGTGCCACAAATAAGTTGCACTATCATTATCAACTCTGCATCTTTTGGCTTCAACATTATGAATATGTGTATCACTACTTTCGAGATTCAATAAAAATAGATCAATCTTCAAGGGTGCATGACCATAAAAGATATTACTCATATAAATAGAACAACCATTATTTTCTGATTTAAATGAATAACCATCTTGCATCAAACAAGATCCAGATATAATGTTCATGCTCAACGCTGGCACCAAATAACAATTATTTAGGTCTAAAACTAATCCCGATGGTAGATGTAGAGGTAGCGTGCCGACCGCGATCACATCGATTTTGGAACCATTTCCCACGTGCATCGTCACCTCGTCCTTAGCCAATCTTCGCTTAATCCATAGTCCCTGTTTCAAGTTGCAAATATTAGCAATAGAACCAGTATCAAATACCCAGGTGCTACTGCGAGCATTAGTAAGGTACACATCAATAACATGTATATCACATATACCTTTGTTCACTTTGCCATCCTTCTTATCCGCCAAATACTTTGGGCAGTTCTGCTTCCAATCTCCAGTTTGCTTGCAGTAGAAGCACTCAGTCTCAGGCTTAGGTCCAGACTTGGGTTTCTTCTCTTGAGCAGCAACTTGTTTGCTGTTATTCTCGAAGTTCCCTTTCTTCTTCCCTTTGCCCTTTTTCTTGAAACTGGTGGTCTTATTGACCATCAACACTTGATGCTCCTTCTTGATTTGTACCTCCGCAGCCTTTAGCATTGCGAAGAGCTCAGGAATAGTATTGTCCACCCTTGCATATTATAGTTCATCACAAAGCTCTTGTAGCTTGGTGGCAGTGATTGAATAATTCTGTCAATGACACTATCATCAGGAAGATTAACTCCCAGTTGAATCAAGTGCTTATTATACCCAGACATTTTGAGTATGTGTTCACTGACAGAACTATTCTCCTCCATCTTACAACTATAGATCTCTCAATCCGGGAATTTGCTTGAAATATCAACTTCAACTCCTGGAACATCTCATATGCTCCATGATGTTCAAAACGTCGTTGAAGACCCGGTTCCAAGCCGTAAAGCATGGCACACTGAACTATCGAGTAGTCATCAGCTTTGCTCTGCCAGATGTTCTTAACATCGTAAGTTGCATCTGCAGCAGGCCTAGCACCCAGCGGTGCTTCCAGGACGTAATTCTTCTATGCAGCAATGAGGATAATCCTTAGGTTACGGACCAAGTCCATGTAATTGCTACCATCATCTTTCAACTTAGCTTTCTCAAGGAATGCATTAAAATTCAACGGAACAACAGCACGAGCCATCTATCTACAACAAACATAGACAAGCAAAATACTATCAGGTACTAAGTTCATGATAAATTTAAGTTCAATTAATCATATTACTTAAGAACTCCCACTTAGACAGACATCTCTCTAGTCATCTAAGTGATCATGTGACCCAAATCAACTAAACCATGTCTGATCATCACGTGAGATGGAGTAGTTTCAATGGTGAACATCACTATGTTGATCATATCTACTATATGATTCACGTTCGACCTTTCGGTCTCCGTGTTCCAAGGCCATATCTGTATATGCTAGGATCATCAAGTTTAACCTGAGTATGCCGCGTGTGCAACTGTTTTGCACCCGTTGTATTTGAACGTAGAGCTTATCACACCCGATCATCACGTGGTGTCTCAACACGAAGAACTTTCGCAACGGTGCATACTCAGGGAGAGCACCTCTTGATAATTTAGTGAGAGATCATCTTAAAATGCGACCGTCAAAGCAAGATAAGATGCATAAAGGATAAACATCACATGCAATCAATATAAGTGATATGATATGGCCATCATCATCTTGTGCTTGTGATCTCCATCTCCGAAGCACCGTCGTGATCACCATCATCACCGGCGCGACACCTTGATCTCCATCGTAGCATCGTTGTCATTTACGCCATCTATTGCTTCTACGACTATCGCTACCGCTTAGTGATAAAGTAAAGCAATTACAGGGCGTTTGCATTTCATACAATAAAGCGACAACCATATGGCTCCTGCCAGTTGCCGATAACTTCGGTTACAAAACATGATCATATCATGCAATAAAATATAGCATCATGTCTTGACCATATCACATCACAACATGCCCTGCAAAAAGAAGTTAGACGTCCTCTACTTTGTTGTTGCAAATTTTACGTGGCTGTTACGGGCTGAGCAAGAACCATTCTTACCTACACATCAAACCACAATGATAGTTTGTCACGTTAGTGCTATTTTAACCTTCGCAAGGACCGGGCGTAGCCACACTCGGTTCAACTAAAGTGAGAGAGACAGACACCCGCCAGTCACCTTTAAGCAACGAGTGCTCGTAGCGGTGAAACCAGTCTCGCGTAAGCGTATGCTTAATGTTGGTCTGGGCCGCTTCATCTCACAATACTGCTGAACCAAAGCATGACATGCTGGTAAGCAGTATGACTTGTATCTCCCACAACTCACTTGTGTTCTACTCGTGCATATGACATCTATGCATAAAACCTGGCTCGGATGCCACTATTGGGGAACGTAGTAATTTCAAAAATTTCCTACACACACGCAAGGATCATAGTGATGCATAGCAACGAGAGGGGAGAGTTTTGTCCACGTACCCTCATAGACCGAAAGCGGAAGCGTTACAACAACGCGGTTGATGTAGTCGTACGTCTTCATGATCCGACCGATCCAAGTACCGAACGTACGACACCTCCGAGTTCAGCACACGTTCAGCTCGATGACGATCCCCGGACTCCGATCCAGCAGGGTGTTAGGGATGAGTTCCGTCAGCACGACGGCGTGGTGACGATGATGATGTCCTACTGACACAGGGCTTTGGCTAAGCACCGCAACGATATGACCGAGGTGGAATATGGTGGAGGGGGGCACCGCACACGGCTAAGGAACGATCACAAAGTTCAACTTGTGTGTCTAGAGGTGCCCCCTGCCCCTGTTTTATAAAGGAGCAAGGGAGGAGGCCGGTCGGACCTTGGGGCGCGCCAAGGAGGGGTGGAGTCCTCCTAGTAGGAGTAGGACTCCCCTTTCCTAGTCCAACTAGGAAGAGGGAAGAGGGAAGGAAAGAGAGGGAGAGGGAGAGGGAAAGAGGGGCCGCGCCCCCCTCCCCTAGTCCAATTCGGACTCCTCATGGGAGGGGGCGCGCCACCTCGTGGGCTGCTGCCCTCTCTCTCCCCTCAGGCCCAAAAAGGCCCAATACTTCCCCGGGGGGTTCCGGTAACCCCTCCAGCACTCCGGTTTTTTCTGAAATCACCTGGAACACTTCCGGTGTCCGAATATAGTCGTCCAATATATCAATCTTTATGTCTCGACCATTTCGAGACTCCTCGTGATGTCCGTGATCAGATCCGGGACTCTGAACAAACTTCGGTTCATCGAAACATATAAACTCATAATATAACTGTCATCGTAACGTTAAGCGTGCGGACCCTACAAGTTCGAGAACTATGTAGACATGACCTAGAACTGTTTCTGGTCAATAACGAATAGCGGAACCTGGATGCTCATATTGGCTCCTACATATTCTACGAAGATCTTTATCGGTCAAACCGCATAACAACATACGTTTGTTCCCTTTGTCATCGGTATGTTACTTGCCCGAGATTCGATCGTCGGTATCTAATACCTAGTTCAATCTCATTACCGGCAAGTCTCTTTACTCGTTACGTAATGCATCATTCCGTAACCAACTCATTGGACACATTGCTTGCAAGGCTTATAGTGATGTGCATTACCAAGAGGGCCCAGAGATACCTCTCTGACAATTGGAGTGACAAAACCTAATCTCGAAATACGCCAACTCAACATGTACCATTGGAGACACCTGTAGAGCTCCTTTGTAATCACCCAGTTACGTTGTGACATTTGGTAGCACACAAAGTGTTCCTCCAGTAAACGGGAGTTGCATAATCTCATAGTTGTAGGAACTTTGTATAAGTCATGAAGAAAGCAATAGCAACATATTAAACGATCAAATGCTAAGCTAACGGAATGGGTCAAGTCAATCACATCATTCTCCTATTGATGTGATCCCGTTAATCAAATGACAACACATGTCTATGGTTAGGCAACATAACCATCTTTGATTAATGAGCTAGTCAAGTAGAGGCATACTAGTGACATTAAGTTTGTCTATGTATTCACACATGTATCATGTTTCCGGTTAATACAATTCTAGCATGAATAGTAAACATTTATCATGATATGAGGAAATAAATAATAACTTTATTATTGCCTCTAGGGCATATTTCCTTCAGCAGAACATTTGAGTTATTTGATACAGCGAGGTTTTTCGCTTCCATTTGTGGAGGTGTAATGGATCTCGTCGAACTTTGTTAGTAGTTCCTTCTTTATGAATGAGATGAAGCAAAGCTTTTGCCTCCGTTTCAAAAAAACACATCAAGAGGAATTTCTTTTATAGTAGAGCCGATAATGGAGTGAAGTCCATGCATGCAATGCCACAAGCTACAGAGTACTAGTAGTACAACACTTTACATACAGAGCCATATTGCACAGTTCCCAATGCCCCGCCAGGCTTTTCTGGCTCCTCGGGCTTAATTGGGAGGTGCTAGTTTAAATATGCTACTAGCTGATGAGGAAGCTGCAAGCGAGGTGCGGCTAGGGCGAGCATGCGAGCCATGGGATGCTGGGAAGGAAAACCCGTTCACGTGGCTAGGCTATCCAGTGCACCCAGATTGTGGGGCTGCACGTCCGTTTGACTTCAAAACTCAAACTACCCATGTAAAATATTGGCTCGCAGCGAAGAGTAGTAGTACTATTTTTTTTAAAGGTCGTCGTGCGTTTGGCCGGGATCGAACCCACAAAACGAGGTATACACTCCCGCGACCACTAGTAGTACTCGTTGGAGTACAACGCAACCTAGAATCGCCTTTTGTCGCTAGTAGTACGTACATTGTTCCTTAGAAGAAACCCCTAATAATGCAAGAAACCACTAAAATGCCAAGAAACTACTACCACTTGCATACATGGCGGACTTAAGATAAGACTACCTTATCAACCATTGTACATGCTCTTACCAACCAAAATCCTCGAGTGACCTCCTACCTCCGGCCCGTCCACCTAGTCATCCTCGGCCATGGGACACAGCTACCGCTGCCGGTAGAAGGCGAGGTCAAAACCGCTGGAGGTGCGGAGCCCATGTTGCGGCAGCCCGGATGCCAGCTCCGTCTGGCGCTCGCGGTCTCTAGCTAGCCAAGATAGCTCCGTCCAGCTACTTGTCTGCAAGGTTTGCTAGCTAGATTGGCACGGCAGTGCGGCGGCTTGCTTGCGCGCGCCACGCTCAGGCCAGCCATCTGGCTCGAGCGAAGGCGAGCGCGGCGGCTTGCTCGCTCACGAGTCACGCTCGAGCCAGCCTGTCAACCCATGCGGAGGCTAGCGCGGCGTCCGGCCTGTCCGGCGGAGCGGCGGCCAACTCGCTCATCACCGGTACCACCGACGAACACGCATCAGTACTGTTTGAAGTAATGTCCAGGAAAAATAATGATTTGAAGGGGAATAACAGGATAGAAGGTCAGGGAATAACAGGATACCACCCCCATGAACCACTTGTCATCGTGCTCCGGAGGCACCAAGGCAACATATGTAGGAGAAATTGTATATGTATATACATGTGTATGTGTGAATAATTAATGGTGTTGGTTGTGAGACATTGGATGATATATATATATATATATATATATATATATATATATATATATATATGCGGTTCTACGTACGAGAAAATCTATTTATATATATATGCATAATGTGTACAATTTGTAGTATCGTGAAATACCAGTAAACCAAAAAAATGAATGGAAAATAAAGCCAACCCCCCCCCCCCAAAAAAAACATTTAGTACCGGTTGGTGTTACCAACCGGTACTAATGTCCTACACGCACACGGGTCTGGCTCGTGCCACATGGTGTTACTTTAGCGCCGGTTCGTGACGAACCGGTACTAAAGGGGGGGGAGGGGCTTTAGTCCCCACTCTTTAGTGCTGGTTGGCAAACCGACACTAAAGGTCGTTACGAACCGGCACTAAAGGCCGGTTCTGCACTAGTGCTCATGTCAACGGTCAAACAAAATGTGTTGGTTTAAGCTGCCTCATCAGCACGGACGTGTGGGCCAACCCAGTCATAAATGGGTTTAAACGAACCTAATCGGTAGGAGTACTAGGTAGTAGTTTTTGGCGTGGATTAAGAAATTTTGGGTATGTTTTTGCTATTTTTTGTACAATAGATTCTTCCTAGGGCTGGTTGAAAGTGGTAGTTTTTTGTTAAATACTCTACATATTGTAAGTAGGAGTGAAAGTTAAGCTTTGGAAGCCAATAAGCAACGCTAGTTACATAGTGCATATGTGTACATGATTGAATGTAAATATCAACCATGAGTGACTAATATCTTGATGGAAAACTCGAGACTATGGAATACTAGAAAAAAATACATGGTTGGAAATACTAGCAATGTTTATGTCCGTTGCAACGAATCATAATTAGAATAATACTTATTCACAAACTTGGTACAAAACACCCTAATTTTGATATACATATGTCACTAGAGATATATTGTGTTTCAATTATAATATATTCCTTGGGCTGTTTTGGTGAGGTCAGGAAGGGATGTGGTTGGTTTTAAGATACTAATTATGGGTTTTTGTGCAAATTGGTAGACAAGTGGGATGTTGGTGAGAAAAGGCAACAACTTACCTCACAATCGTTAGATGTAGATCTAATGGTCAGAAACGACGGATGGCAGACACACCGGCATCACCAACTTAGTCTTTTGTATGAGTACTAGCAAGATCTGTGCATTAACGGAACATCAAGATGAATTTTTTTATAAAAACACTTGTTGTGATTGACCCTTGCGGGAGTAATCCCATGTGTAAAAACTAATGATATCTCGAGAAATAAGAGATAAGGTGAACAGGAGTTGGGTGTGGTGGTGATTTGTGGTCGGACTAAGCGGAGGCATGGGGATTGACTACGCCGGCAGCGGCCACTAGGCCAGTTTGTTCCAGAGGCTTCCTTTCTTAATTTCTCAACAATGAGGTTTGTTGGAGATAAGGATGAACGAGGGAAGGCCTTGTCTGCAAATGTGGAGAGGGGTGCGGGTATCTTTTAGTTTAATTTCCATCCATCAGATATAGATCGGACGGTCTATATTGCAAGATGGCACACGTACCATCATCACCTTGGTTTTTTATAAAAGAAGAAATATAAGTATGGAGATACAAACGTATTATCGATACTTGCTTCCGTAAACTAGCATCTACATTCTAGTCAACGCCTCGGCATGTGGGGCCTTAGCACAATGACTTCTCGACTGTGTAAAACAAAGATTTTCCCATCGCCGACAAGGAGGGGGTGACGGCGGCGCACTTTTTGGCTTGCTCTAGTCCTAGTAGTCATACTAGGTGGTCTAAGCACGTGTAGATTTATTCTTTTTCACGTCTCGTGTTCGCCGTACTGCCAGGACTGTTGATGAGTAGACGGTAAGTTATTCACGGGGAAACCCTTGTTGAGTGTGTT
Organism: Triticum dicoccoides; assembly: GCF_002162155.2. Taxonomy (NCBI): domain Eukaryota; kingdom Viridiplantae; phylum Streptophyta; class Magnoliopsida; order Poales; family Poaceae; genus Triticum; species Triticum dicoccoides. Next base: position 311,069,736 of record NC_041387.1, on the reverse strand, counting down.
TGCGAGAGAGAGAGAGAGAGAGAGAGAGAGAGAGAGTGTGCGTGTGTGATATTTTAGAGATTGAGGCAATGATAACAGATTCTTTGTGTCTATGTGTGTGGAGGATAGAGAGAGACATGTACATGGGGCTTTCTGTTGTGTAACGTGGAGACACATATACATAATTAGAGAGTGAGTGTGTGAGATACACATGCGGACATGGGGAGAGATGAGGATCCAGATAAATGGGTGTTTGTGCGTGTCTGTGTGTGTTTGTGCACGCGTTTGTGCGTGACAGGGAGAGAGTGTATGTGGAGTAGAGAGACCACTGATGATGTAAACCTAGTATAAGGGAAGGAGGAATGGTGTGACATGTGTAGTAGCAAGATAGCACGGGTGCGGGCGGGGGGAGCAGACTATTTGGAAGAGACATCGAGTCTGTGTGTGGGAGAGGGGTGTGAGAGCGAGAGAAAGAGAGAGCTAGCGACGGAGAGAGAGAGAGAGATAGATAGAGAGAGAGAGAGAGAGAGACAGAGAGAGAGGAAGAGAGGGGGCAAGAGGGGTCATTTGTGTCCATAAATGGCGTATAGATAGGGAGACAATGTTGATGTTTTCCGAAATTGGCCTATGAACGGAGACGCAGGGGAAGCGAGTCATCGTGTGTGTGATAGGGACTTCATGAGAGATCTAGAATAGATGGTGTAGAGAACAATGTGCGAAATCGAGAACGATTATACATTAGGGAGATATGCAAAGAGTCACGACATATATGTATACAGGGAAGGAGCTGGGGTGGGTCCGCATGTGGGAGAGATAGAAAGAGGAGAGTGGTGCACAAGGAGACAAAGTGTGCTTGTTTGCAGTGGGGCTGGTGTGTGGGGTGAGTGCGCGAGAACCACATAACTAGGGAGATAGACGTTTGGGGGCGACGTTTTGTGTGTATGGGAAATATACACTCTACATAGTGTGTGTGCTTGGGTAAGAGAGATAGTGGGAGACCTAGAGAGTGAGGGAAGAGATGTGTGCATGCCAGGGAGACAAAGTGATAGAGACCTATGTTGGGTCCGGACTTTACAAGAGAGAGGGGTGTTAATGTGCTCTTGTGTTGGTGTTTGGGGGAGAGAACACCTTCTCTATGTGTGTGTGTGTGTGATGGTGGTGGTGGGGGGGTTGACTTCAGATAAAGAGTGAGGTGTCTATATTTGAGGGACTTTAGCGTATTGAGATATTGTGCACTCATGGTTGATCAATTTGTTTCACAGTTTGTACTATGAGATAACGATACTTTTGAACATGCGTGATATACCTTGATGTACCAGAATTACAAACCTAAGATTGGAATTTTGGAATTTGACTCCATCATTAGCTTTTGTAATTCATTTAAACGGAGGTACATTTTTTAAGACGGAATTTCATGATTTCAAATTCATATATCAAACCTAGAGATATACACATACGGGCATGTTCAAACTTTATAATTATTCAGTTTATTCATACACATACACATTTTTGCTTTTGTCATCATATTTAGGATAAACACATTTGGAATTTTATTTGAATTGGACCGTATGATGGTATTTGCTTGTAGTAGCTCAATGATCCATATTTGAATTGAATGGACAATCTAAGTTTCGAGTTGGAGACATTGATTTTCAAAACTTGCACATTTTTTTTGCATGGAAAACAAACAAATTGTCGGCCATGATATCATAGTCGGCCGTACGAGAGCAGAATACTTATAATTTTAGGCGCCAAAAGCTTTCAAACTTCCCGCTCACATGAAAATATCACGCGCCCGAAAGTTTAGCCATGCGATATCCCTGTTTTACCCCTGCCACATGAAAGGAAAAGGGCTGCTTTGGTAACTCCATTGTTTCCCCCTCTTTGCCCCCAACATTCTTCCCCAGAGCCCCTCCCCTTCCCCTCCCGACCCCCCAACCACAGCAAGCCGCCGAATCTAGTCCTCCATCGCAGCGGTAGACCTCACACCCCGCCGGATCTACCTTCCGCACCTTGGAACACCCAACTGCCAACTCACCACTACACCGGAGCCACTTCAGCGACTGGCTTGTCCACCGCTCCAGATCTCCTTGACCACCATCATGGTCTACCGCACTGGATCTGCTTAACCGGCGCCCTCGTCCACCACAGCGTAGGCCCTTCACTGACTCCCTCGTCCGCCCCTTTGCTGGCCCTTCATACAAGCCCTCGTCCTCGGCAACAGATCCGCCTCACCGAAAGCACTATACAACGCACCCGCTGAAGCCTTCGTTCACTGCACCGGACCCGCTCCACTGACGCCATATTCAACTCCATAGGCCCTGCTTTACCGACATCGCAGCCTCATCAGGTTATTTCGATTTGTACTCCTTCGGTTTTTCTCTTTATCGTGCAACTGTTCACTTACCACAGATGAGCTTTCTTGTATGTCGACAGGCGCCGCAACCGTAGCACCGGAGCCGCTTCAGCGACGGCGACAGTCGGCCCAAACTCAACTGCAACACAAGCACCATTGATGATCCTTAGCTATCAATTATGACAACGATACCCATACGCCGCCGAGAATCAGGTACTATCATCCAACGGTCGGTGCCTATGTTCACTTTCCTAGCATAAGCACCGCACCTTTGAATTTCTTCAGGGCATCATTCAGTTTTTCATGAGACGCGTTATTCTGCTTGCACCTGTAGGGCCATACTTCTGGCAGTGAACATGTAACATGTGCTAAATTACATACCAGTGCACATATAGTTAATATGCTTTAGTTTTGATCTGATGCCACCTATTGGTTCCATCATACTGGTTAATGTTCTCTATGCTTAATTACACATCAGCAAACTAGCATGTGGTTCCACTGCTTTTTGTTCATTTTACCCTACATTTTCTGATTCTAGCTATTACATCACTGCTCCGAGCCTCTGTTCATTACTTGTTTGTGTGTTCTTGATCTTCCCAAGTTGCATGACTAATTTGATGCTTCTATTAATTATGGAGCTACCAACCCCATCAAGAAAAATATTTGTTCTTTTGGGGCTGGCACCTCGAACAAGCATAAAAATAGAGGGAAGCAGATATATTGTCGTGTATGCACACACCCTTCTTTCATTAGTTTAGATGAACCATTGATGATCAATTCAGACCAGTGCATGCGATTAAAATTAATTTTACCTAAATAGATGGTGCAGAATAAACTACAACAACTAGATTTGCAACCACGGGATGCTGACGATATTTTCAAAGAACATTGCAACATCAGCTAGGCTTCATAGCAACATATGGTAAGCCAATGTGTTTTAGTACATGTGAAATGTAATGCGAGTGGGCTGCTTTCTTGGCTTGTGCCCTCAACGTGTAATCCTACCGAATTACAAATAGTTCAGTTGTCTACTTTGCTGTATTGCTTGATTCGAATGCTTGTTTGTTGTTACGCTATACCTGAGTTGGCCAATATGTCAGCAGTGCCTGATGTACTATCGTAAAGATATGCATGCCTATTTCATTTGAGTCCTTAACTTTTCGTCTCAACTTCATTACAAGACTGTCTTAGTAGTTTATATGAGGCCACACTATTAAGTGCTTTCTCAGATTATTTCAACTTCTTAAATATAGCGTTTGTACACTCCCTTTCAACTAGGGATGTCAACTGGGTCCCGTTTAATCCCGATTAAAGTCCACTAGTGGTATGATAGTTCAAAAGAGTTTTTGTTTTTTGAGGAAAATGAACTAGGGAGGTAGCAAAAACTAACTAGATGGGACTGGAGGATGTCGTTTATTTGCCACTTACATACCTAGTTTCATTTTACCATTTTAATTTCTTTTCGACTGATGCTGCTTCGAACCATTCAAATATAGTTTGCCATGCTCGGCAATAATTCGTCCGTCGTTTACCATGTAAGCTTACTGCCTAGATCATACGATAACTATCTCTTACTTATGTCGAGCGGAAACCTTTCAAGATGCCGTTCACACTAGGACACAATGTACAACCCCAGAATCTATTTGTGGAAGCAGTGCGCCATCCATGTTACCAGATGGTAGCAGTTCGGAGGCAACACCACCGGAGAGCAGTTTGAGCACAGATATTATAGTGCTTGAGGCTCTACTAGAGGCAGAAAGAGATGGTGTGGCTGCCATGAATGAGGTAATCTTTATCTTGAGGCTGGAAATTACGGAATTAGCGGCACGCATTATGCAAGCAACCCAAGAATTGGAGGAAGTAAGAATGTTGCATTTGAATACGGAGGAGGTCCTGCTGTTTCTGCTATCTGAAGCCCAAGGTAATCCCGGTTCTTCTTTAGATACCAGTTGAAATTGTCATTAGAGTATTGTACTTGCATGTTGTGTCATGTCTCTGAATGGATTATGTTGCAAGACCCCCTATGTTGTCCGGAATTCCATGTTGCCCATGTGTTGTAATGATCCAAATTTTTTAGGCGAGGTAATCCTCAGTACTTGTATGATTGACGTAAGGTGAACTGTGTTTTTCGTGTGAGCATATTGTCTTGGATGAAATAACTTTTTGAATCAGAGTGTATCCAACCTACTGAATTCAAAGATCACGACATTTCTAAATCATAATCATATATAAAGGTGGAATAAATCTTTGTTGTGGTGTTGAAGAAATAAATAACAAAACATATAATTATCTATGGATATTCGTAATCGAATACAAATTGGATTTGAATTTAGTTTGCCAGGTCCCAGGGCAAACGTGAATGCTAATTCTCCCAAGTTTTGAACGAAGCAGCTAAACACCCACTATAATTTGTGGGCTGCCCGAAGCAAGTGTTTGCAACATGGAAATTACTGTCTACCCCTGACACTTACATCCTTATCGATCGGATTTACACTATTGTCGATAGGGGTAGACTAGTAACTTCAATCAGACGTTACACGATGGCCTCTGAGCCCATTCGGACATGGTGGGCGCCAAACATGGGCGGCAAAACACATTTGATTCAAGCTCGTCCGAAAGACATGTGTCTCTTCCTCCATTTCCCCATTCATACACGATGGGCGGCAAAACAAACTCTCCTCGTCCGAAATCGATTTAGGCTAATATTTTAAATAGGGGCAGATGTGTAACTTCCATCAGATGTCAGCCCCGTTCATACATCGTGGGCGCCAACCATGGGCGGCAAATATTTGGAAGATGTGAGATTACCGTCCTATCCCCAACCGACACGATGTCCCAAATTTTAAACGGGGGTTAAGTCCGTAACTTTCCCCCATTTCAGAGAAGCGCATCCCAAAGTTTGAGATCCCCCCTCCCCTCCATTTCCCCATTCATGCACCGTCGGCGGCACGACAACCTCCGCACTGCGGCCAGCCTCCTCCGTCCGCCACCCCATCCTCCACCTTGCCGGCGCCGCTACCCCTACCCCGTCGTCCACTACAAGAGATGGACGTCTCTCATCCACGGCGCTGGACCAGGATCCTTTCATCGCCTCCTCTCGCTTCATCGTCGCCGTCGTCCACCTTGCCGTTGCCGCTCCTACGACCGCCTCGTCCACGGCAACAGGATATATCCCCCGACCCGGCCGTCTGCCGTCTAAAGTCTTCTTCCCCGCTACCGACAGCCATCGCACCCGCAGCACCCTCAACGTATCAGCATAGGCCTACACGGTGTCGCAAGAGAGGTGGCACTCTTCCATGTGTGCTTAAGTTATTGATCTCACCCGGAAAATAGATCGTAATTTGTTTACTGTGCTTTTCTTGTCCGTACCAAATCGTAGTGGCTAGTTTAAAGCAAACATTGGTTGCGAAGTAGCTTTGTCCGGTTTGCACCTTTAGATCTGCCATGGCACGGGCACTATACTCGTAAAGCTTATGGTTTCCCCCCTTTATATTCACTACCATCATCGTAGGTGCTTCCTGTCGTCCTAGCACTGCTCCTCAAGACCTCAACCCAAAGCTTATGTGTTGAAATACGAATCTGATATGATGCTCATATCACTAAAACAGAGAACGCTTAATTGGTCACCTAATGTTCCTATATTCATTTCGAAAAGCATGTGCGCCACCCACTAGTCCAGCTAGTTTCACTTTCCTGATTTTTCTATTGATGCTTAGGGTTTTCCCCTTTTATCTACTCTACCATGATCTGCGTAGGTGCTTTCTGTCGTACTGGCATTACTCCACCCTTCAAGCTAAACAACACAACACTCAGAATTCGAAAGCATAGTTGTTCAAATACGATTATGATATGATACTGATATTAGTTAACCAACACATTTAATTGGTTAGCTAAAGGTCCTACTTGAGTTTCCAAATGCATGTCGCGACATATAGAGAGACAACATAATTGCATTTCTTTGTCACTTGTTGACCGTACTTTCTTGTCCATACCAAATCTTAGTTGTTATTTCAAAGCAAACATCGGTTGCTAACTACCCTTTGTGCGTTTTGCAGCTTCAGATCTTCCATCCCACTACCATGGTCAACACTGTACTCATCATGCTTATGTTTTCCCCATTTTATGATGACCACAATCAGCCTACGTGGTTCGTGTCGTAATAGCACTGCTCCACCCATAGAGCTAAACAAGCTTAATTGTACAAATTCATATCTGATATTATTGCTGATATTAGTAGAACTGAGAGATGTTTAATTGGTGAGCTAAATGTTCCTACTTTAGGTTCGAAATGCATGTGAGCCACATATGGAGAGACCAGAAAGAATAGTATTTCTTTGTGCGCTCTGGTTCATCATGGGTGGCCAACCGACATTGTATTGAAAGACTTGTAATATCTTCAATCTGCTTGCTCTTCTGCTCTTCTTTAAGATGATACTCTTCTCTTGCAGTCGACTAGTCAGGTCGACTTCTTCTCCCTTAGTATATTTTGAATCTGTCAGGTCAGGTCGACTTGTTCTTCTTTACTATATGTTGAAGCTATCATCTGCGAAGTGTCATCACTTCTGGAGCTCTCATATTTTGAGTAGTAGGCCACATTATATTAATGCACACAACAAATTACAGCATGCATGGCATCTTTTAAAAGAATTACAGAGATAGCACAAAGGGGTTTACAGGGAGGCAGTATTGGATTAGAATCACTTCTGCATTACAAAGAAAATCTCACTTGTTTTTATGTTTTCATGCATGTCAGATATTGAACATTATCAAAATGAATATGAGAATCGGCGCACGAGAGGAACATTGCGGAACGATCCACTATGTAGGATTTTAGGTTCCGGCAGACCCTCTAGATTCGAACACTGGGGTGCGCACGGAGATTTCACCCTCTGTCTACCTGCACCTCACCGCCTCGCTATGATCTAAGCAATCAAAGGAACCACACAAGAGACACAGAGTTTATACTGGTTCAGGCCACCATTGTGGTGTAGTACCCTACTCCAGTGTGTGGTGTGGTGGATTGCCTCTTGGGCTGGTGATGAACAATACAAGGAAGAACAGCCTCGCGAGGGTCTGTTCTTCACTGGTGTGATGAACTACTAGGGGGAGTTCAGTCGCTCTCTCTACTGGTTTCCTGGTGAGGATCCCATTTCCCCTATCTTGTGGTGGCTAGCCCTATTTATAGGCAAAGGCCCTGGGCCTCTTCCCAAATATTGAGCGGGAAGGGCGCCAACAATTGGCCATTTTGAAGGGGAACATCTAGTACACTTATCCTGACTAAAGTTGGTCCTCGCCTGCCAAAGGCTCTGGTAGTGACGCCGGCTTGGGCTCCATGATGACCTCCATCCTGTCGTTCTGCTGGTCTTGGTCTTGTTGCACCGAAATGGATGCCTTTGCTTGATGCTCTCGCCTGCGCTTGCTCCCTTTGCACAAAAGAGGAAAGGAAGGACACTGCGCGGCCTGGCGCCCGCCTGGCGCCCTTGGTCGTCATGGCTTGCATCATGGGAACCTCGTGAGGTACCCCGCCTTGATCTCTCCGCCTCCTCGCGAGCCAGCCTGACGAGGTCGTGCCTCAGGAAGCCTCCTGTCGTCTGCCCCGCGAGGCTTGGCCCCTCGCGAGGGTCTTGAGCTCGTGCTGATGAAGATGAACCATGCTAGGCCGCCCCTTGAGCCACGCCGCAGGCCGCAGGCAGGCAAGTCTGGGGACCCCCGTTCCCAGAACACCGACAGTAGCCCCCGGGCCCAAGGCGCGCCCGGACTTGGCTAAGCAGAGAGGCGAAGGGGCAAGTGCGAAGCGTCGCGGGCCCTAACATCCTGTGGCCTTGGGCACCGCGTGGCGGTTGATTGGACGTGGGTGGCTCCGCTCCCACACGACGCCTCGGCAACTGCACGAACTGACAAGTCCCTGCATGCAAAAACTGGTCATGATTACCTGCGATCATTGAAGCCGACGGTTGGCCTCCCCTGGCTATAAAAACGGAACGGCGCGAGCCATTCCCGTTCATCTTCCTCTACTACTTGTCCTCTTCTTCATCTTCGCCACTGCTCTACCTTGCCGCAATGGCTCCGATACACCGGCTCTCCGCAGAAGAGAAGGGAAAGGCCCCCCGAGAGGGCCCCGACCTGCTTCCGCCAAAGAAGCGGTTGGTCCTCTGCCGCCGAGATAAGGGCGCGCGGCAAGAGATGTCGAGGCCTTGGTGCGAGCGGCCGCCGCCAGGGTTTCCTCTGCCCTTGTACGCCCACCTTGATGGCCCTGCAGGAGCTGATATTGAGCGCCATGGACGACGCCACCATCGGCGCCGGCGGGTCACGGCGGTGCGTGTTGTCCCTCCTGGAGTTCACGTTGAGGGCTCCTCCCGAGAGTTTGTGCTCCACGCCGCCATGCCTCCTCGGTCTTGGATTCACCTTCCTCCTTCCTTCGCCTTCGAGATTCCGCCGAGGGGGCCTTTCAGGTTCTGGCTGCAGCACGTCGATTGCCAGACTCCTACAACCGATGCGGATGTCGAGGTCGTCGCTCCAGGTAAGGTCTTCATAACCCGGGGCTGGGGCGAGATTGCTCGGGTTTGCAGGACGAGGGGTGCCCTCACGGTCCACCTGGAGTTCGATGGTGCTTCCATGATGCTCTTCAAGCTCTTCGACGAAGATGGGCGTCGGCTGGAGTGCTGTCCCAGAGGCAGTGGCAGAAGCCCCGGAGCGGCAAGGACCAGCCTGCCATCGCATGTTCTTCCAGTAGCTCCTCAAGCGGCAAGGGCACCGGAGGATCCAGCGACTCCTCCGAGCTCTTTGCGACTCCAGAGATGAGCGACGACAACTACGAGCCCCCGAGCCTGCGCCGCTCTCGGAGCAGGACGGGCTCGTTAGGCTGCCGCCGTCTCTGATCTGGATGAGGTTGGCGCCGGTGCCTGGCGGCCCACTGTTGATGATGGCGTCTGCCGCGATGGTTCCTGTAGTTAGGACTCCCTTAGGATATGTGTCTTTTGTCCCTGCGAGGAGCCAAGAATACACCCCGTGGGGGCTTGTAAGGTGTCTGTAGCTCCTTTTGTCAATATGATCTTATCGTGAAGCAGTGCGAGATGCTTATTCCGCCTTAGCTTAGTTTCTTCCTTTCAGACCTCACGAGGGCTTGGCGCTCTGCGCCGACAGGTCCCTGTCCCAAGGCGGCTTCAGCCGTTGCTGGTATGCCAGGTCGCGATGCCGTGGTCAAGGCCAGGAGGTGAGCGGCCCGGGGTCCAGTAAGAGCCTCTGAGTCGTGATGCTCAGGAGGTCCCCTTTAGCGCTCAAGCAGCTATCGTTCGGTGAGAAAGGAATGTGACGTTGCTAACACGGGATTGCATTGGATGCGGTGACGGTGCTGCGATAGCTAGTGTTTCCGGAGAGTGACTTATCTCGAGGGTCAGGAAACGCTTCCTGGTGCGGTGCTAGGTCCATGCCTTGGCCGGCGAGGGGTTACCTGGCGAGGTCTCTGCGTGCCTCTTTCCTCTCGCCTCTGCTCGCCTTTCTGCTCTACGTCCTCGGGTCCCGGCCCTCGAGCGGGTCTCAGCCATCGCTGGTTTGCCCGGGCGCGATGCCATGGGTAAAGCCAGAGGGTGAGGGCTGGAGAGCCGGTAGGATCCCTAAGTCGCGATGCTCAGGTACCCCCCCCCTTTAATGCGCAAGCGGTTCATGCGGACGAGAGTGAAGAGGACGCCTTGAGGGCCTCGCCTGGTGCTTCTCCTTGGGGGGATCCTGCAGACCCACCACATAAAGAGCAAAAGTCCGCTATGACAAGCGGCGGTCAGCCGTTAGTTGCTTTGGAGAGGCGACGAGGCACTAAAGGCCTGACAAGGTGTATTGGGGCACCCGTGAGCCAGCGTGAGACTCACGGGGCCCTACCCCAAGGCGGGTTGCGCCTAGCACTGGCCATAACTTGTGTTGTGTTCCTGCAAATTTGGCCAGATGCCGATGCTCTACGTCCACGGGTCCTGGCCCTCGAGCTAGTCTCAGCCGTCGCTGGTTTGCCGGGGCACCATGCCGTGGGCAAAGCCAGATGGTGAGGGATGGAGAGCCGGTAGGAGCCCTGAGTCGCGATGCTCAGGTACCCCCCTTTAACGCGCAAGCTTGGTTAGATGTCGATGCTCTACATCCTCGGGTCCCTGCCCTCGACCTAGTCTAAGCCGTCGCTGGTTTGCCGGGGCGCGATGCTGTGGGCAAAGGCAGAGGGTG
>NC_041387.1:311032870-311058748 GCF_002162155.2 Triticum dicoccoides | reverse complement strand
ATGCTCAGGTACCCCCCCTTTAACGCGCAAGCTTGGTTAGATGTCGATGCTCTACATCCTCGGGTCCCGACCCTCAAGCTGGTCTCAGCCGTCGCTGGTTTGCCGGGGCGCGATGCCGTGGGCAAAGCCAGAGGGTGAGGGCTGGAGAGCCGGTAGGAGCCCTGAGTCGCGATGCTCAGGTACCCCCCCCCCCTATAACGCGCAAGCTGCCGACATCAAGGAAGAAGAGGTGCCACGGACAGGCACCAAATAACAAGCATGATGGGTCGAATGCATGGCCCGAAAATAAACGCAAGAGGGGTACACGTCGCTGGGTCTGACTCGAGCGACTTGGGGATGATGCAGCCCGAGGGGCGCCCCCAACAAAGTAAGCTAAGAACACGAGCAAAAGGGATACACGCCGCAAGGACAGACCCACGCAGCCTGGGAATGATGCAGCCCTGAGGGCGCTCCCAGCTGGAAACGATACTTGAAAGATGTCACCTGATAGTGTCGACGACGAAGGGGTGTTGAAGTAGCAGACGTAGCGGGCTGCGGGAGCCGATCTTCATGAGCCCCTAGGCCCAGGAGCCTCGGGAGGCTCCGGAGGCGCTGGTGGCTCCTCGCGAACCATCTCCATCTCCGCTAGGACTGCAGAACGCCTAGCCTCCTGAGCCTCCAGGATGCTCCTCGTGAGGCGCTGGCGCACAGCAGCCGCGTTCGGCAAGCCGTAGGGCATGCGAACGTAGCTGTGGGGTGGGCCTCCCCAGCGCCCCACACATGAGGGCCAAAAGCGCTCCTGAGACGTGACTCGGTTGAGCCCTGGGATGTCGATGCAGACGTGCAGCCCGCCATCCTCACCTGGAAGGGGAGCTGCGGCGGGTAAGCGGCGGCTGCCACTCATGACTCATGACTCCTGCAACTCCTGTGTGATCTGACTGACGAACTCCTGAGGGTTTGGCCCTCCTTGCTTGGCTCCTTCCCGAGGGAAACATGTTCTCAAACACGCCTCCAAGTGGTGCCCAAGCGCCTCCCTCGTGACCTTAGCAAGGTCGGTGGCCCTCCAGGTGGGAGCCCCCGAGCCCTGCTTGAGGAGGGCGTCAGGCGCGCCTCCCTTTGCGAGAGAAGGAGGTACCCCCTGAGCAGGCGCAGACCCTGAGGGGCCTGCCTCCTGAGGGGTCGGGCCTGGCGATGTCTTCCTCTTCTTGCGGGCGGTCTCAGGGAGCCTCCCGCTCCCGCGATCTGGGTCTTCAAGCGATGCGGCCTGAAAAGCTCGTTCCAGGGAGCACACCTTGTCTCTTTCTTCACAAGGCACCGTGATGACTCCACCGCTCCCTGGCATCTTGAGGACATTGTAGCCGTGATGAGTCACAGCCATGAACTTGGCGAGAGCTGGGTAGCCGAGGATGGCGTTGTACGGCAGGCGAATGTGGGCGACGTCGAAGTCGATGAGCTCGGTGCGGTAGTTGTTGTGCGCCCAGAAGGTGACAGGGAGGCGGACCTGCCCAATTGGAACTGTGGAGCCGCCGGTGACTCCGGAGAAAGGCTTGGTTGGCTGAAGCTGATCGTAAGGCACTTGGAGATTGTTGAATGTCTCTATGGACAGGACGTTGAGCCCTGCCCCGCCATCGATGAGGGTCCTGGTGACTTGCACGTTCCTGATGACTGGGGAGCAAAGCATTGGGAGGACTCCGGCTGTGGCCGCGCACTTGAGCTGATCCGCTGAGCTGAACGTGATAGCACATGCAGACCACCTGAGGGGGCGCGTGGCCTCAAGCTTGGGAAGGACTCCATTCACTTCGTGGGCGAACTGCTTGAAGATGCATTGAGAGGCTGGGGCTTGAGCTCCGCCCAGGATGCAGGCGATCGCGCGCGGCTCCTCGAAGCCCCCAACCCCCTCGTCCTAATGATGGTCCTCATTTCTCCTTGGCTGTGGCAGCAGTGGAGGGAGGCCTGCGTTTCCTTGTGGGCGATCCTCGCGAGGCCGATCCCTCCAGTCTCCCTCGCAAGGCTGATACTGCCAGCGATCCTTGCGAGGTCGGTCACGCCACCCTTGGCGAGGGCTGTGGTCTTCCCAGCGTCCTGCGTTCCTTCCTCCTCCTCGGCCATAGCCGCGATCGTTGTGGTCGGGGCGTCGGCCGACCCTTCCTTCTCGCACGGCTCGGAGCTCTTGCATTCATTGGTGTTGTGGGTGTGGAGGTCGTGGTACACACAGTACCGGCTGCCCTTGAAAGAATCGGGCTGATCTCTGCCCTGCTTGGTGTCTGGTTCTGCCGCGAGCACGGCAGCCCCCTTGCGCTTCACGTCCTAGGCCTTGGATTTCTTCTCTTCCGGGTCGGCGGCTGGCAGCTCGAGGAGGGAAAGTTGCCCTTCCTCAGCCCTGGCGCACTTGGTTGCCAAGTTGAACAGCTTCGAGGAAGTGCACAGATCTTCATGCATCGCCAGCTCCTCCTTCATCTTGACGTCGCGCACGCCGTCAGAGAAGGCTGAGATGATGGCCTCCTCGGTCACCTTGGGAATCTTGAGACGTGCGTTGTTGAAGCGCTGGATGTACTTCTATAAGGTCTCCCCTGGTTGCTGCTTGATGTGGCGCATGTTGCTCACGGCAGGTGGCCGGTCGCGAGTACCTTGGAAGTTGGCGATGAAACTGGTGCGCATCTCGTCCCAGGAGGAGATCATGCCTGGCGCCAGGTTCAGGAGCCAGGTGCAGGCCCCGTCCTTGAGTGCCATGGGAAACTAGTTCGCCATGACCTTCTCGTCTCCGTTGGCGGATTCGATGCCCAGCTCGTAGAGCTGGAGGAACTCCGCAGGGTCGGTCGTGCCGTCGTAGCGAGGAGGCAGGTCTGGCTTGAACTTGCAGGGCCACACGACACTGTGCAGCCCGGTGGTGAAGGCGCGGCATCCTGCCGTGGCCACGGGAGGCCTCTGGTGACGAGGAGCTTGGTCTCGCGGGCCCCCATGCGCTGTAGCTGGGAGCAGCGCGGGGTCTTGGCGCGCTGGGACAGGAGCGTGGTCGTGACGGACCGGAGCAGGGACCAATCGGGCAGCTTCTTGGGGGCGAGGAACCTCTTGGCAGCTCCGCTCTTGCTGCGCTAGCGCCAGACGGGGTGGGTTCCGTCCAGGGGCCACGCGCCTTGGGGCCAGGGTGCATTCTTGAGGGGGAGGCGGCTGAGGCACCCCCGGAGCTTCATTGGCTGCGCAGGGCGGGGCGCGGTGCAGCGAGAAGGATGGCACGGGGGAGCCCCCTGCGGCGCGGATGAGCTCGGCGATGCGGTCGAGCCACTCTTCATAGACGTCGTCGACTGGGCGGTAGGGCAGGAGCTCGTTTGTCGCGATGAGCGCAGCTCGAGCCTCCATGGCCGCGCGGGGCATGCGGGACGAAGAACCAGCCGGGGCGAGCGAGGGAGTGGCAGTGCGGCCGTCTCGCCTCATGGCTGGATGCTGGGACGATGCTTGCTGCTCGTTCCCCGCCGGGCTGGTGGCGGCGTTGACGGCAGGCGACGGGGAACGGCAGGGGTGGCCGCCGACAGGGGTCGTCTGGGCGACGCGGGAAGCGAGAGCGGCTCGGCGCTTGGCGCGGGCCCGACGAGCGTCTGACATGGACGCGATGGTCGGTGAAGAACAGGGCGGCGGAAGGCGAATTCTGGCGCACCCCTACCTGGCGCGCCAACTGTCGGATTTTGGGTTCCGGCAGACACTCTAGATTCGAACACTGGGGTGCGCGCAGAGATTTCACCCTTTGCCTACCTGCACCTCACCGCCTCGTTATGATCTAAGCAATCAAAGGAACCACACAAGAGACACAGAGTTTATACTGGTTCAGGCCACCATTGTGGTGTAATACCCTACTCCAGTGTGTGGTGTGGTGGATTGCCTCTTGGGCTGGTGATGAACAATACAAGGAAGAACAGCCTCGCGAGGGTCTGTTCTTGGCTGGTGCGATGAACTACTAGAGGAAGTTCAGTCGCTCTCTCTACTGGTTTCCTGGTGAGGATCCCATTTCCTCTATCTTGTGGTGGCTAGCCCTATTTATAGGCAAAGGCCCTGGGCCTCTTCCCAAATATTGAGCGGGAAGGGCGCCAACAATTGGCCATTTTGAAGGGGAACATCTAGTACACTTATCCTGACTAAAGTTGGCCCTCGCCTGCCAAAGGCTCTGGTAGTGACGCTGGCTTGGGCTCCACGATGACCTCCATCCTGCCGTTCTGCTGGTCTTGGTCTTGTTGCACCGAAATGGATGCCTTTGCTTGATGCTCTCGCCTACGCTTGCTCCCTTTGCACCAAAGAGGAAAGGGAGGACACTGCACGGCCTAGCGCCCACCTGGCGCCCTTGGTCGTCATGGCTTGCGTCATGGGCACCTCATGAGGTACCCCACCTTGATCTCTCTGCCTCCTCGCGAGCCAGCCTGACAGGCCGTGCCTGAGGAAGCCTCCTGTCGTCCACCCCACGAGGCTTGGCCCCTCGCGAGGGTCTTGAGCTCGTGCTGATGAAGATGGGCCATGCTGGGCCGCCCCTTGAGCCACGCCGCAGGCCGCAGGCAGACAAGTCTGGGGACCCCCGTTCCCAGAACACCGACATGCTGGCTAACAAACTTGGCATGGTGGAGGATGGCCTATCTTATTCACCCATCAAGGTGCTTGCTCTAGCTTTGCAAAGTTTTATTGGTCGCACATATTTTGCATCTGACCTATTGCATTACTTCTACTTTGTTACACCATCTGCTTAGTTTATGCATCATATATGATTATATGCCATACCTATCCATTTTCTGTACCTATTCCATGTGTCGTCACACTATGTTTTTCCAGTCAAATGTTGTTCTTTCGTAATAGATGTCCAATAGGAAGAGGGTGAGTGCATATCCTCAAGGAGTACAAACTAGGTATTTGGAAAAGGTAGTGATACCTGTTAAATCAGATAGATCAGCAACCACAAAGAACACATGCCCAACTGTACGACACTTTACCCCTACTCCAGTGGCCAAACCCCTATTAGAACTGCTGGGAGCCCAGCGTCAGGTACCGTCTATGATATCAATTAAAAATTTGAACTCCTAAATTTCTGCTTGTGCCTTACCTTCTCTCTTGTATGAAAACAAATTTCGGATGAATCTCCTTGCTCAAAGGATCATACGATCTCAAAACAATAATGGGCTCTGCATTGCTCTCATCAGTACCTCTCTCCCTTTTGCCTTGTAACGCTGTACTTAATTAATTGCTATTTGATTATGTATCATCAGTCTGCACCTGAGCTTCATTATCCTGTGTTTCTTCCAATATTATTTGATCTATATTTACTCTTTGCAAAATGTAGAATAATGGCAACACTTATAAAGAATTTTCTTTGGGGAATTTATTGAATTATCCTTCCATCAACATGGCGAAGGTCTTTGTCCAGCCCGTGTTAACATGTAATGTAAGTTCATCCTTCTCAAGCCTTCAAACTTTGTTCTAGTATAGATTTGGATAGGCATCATTTCCTCCACTGTTGTTTGCTTTGCTGTTTACATCTGATTGGATGTTTGCAACAACTACCAGTTTCAAATTGTAGTTGTAAAAACATCTTCCTTCTGCAGAACAGATCCATTTATTTGCTTATATAATTATGAAACCTGTTACGTGTCTCCTTGTTTCTCTTTCAGAGTCGTATCTCTTACGCCAGGTAGAACTTTAGGGAAGATAGTGAGCCAAACCATCTTGTGGACAGCAAGATGACCCCAAGGCCCTGTCTTGATGAAGACAATGAGTTGAAGCTACTCACCAGCAGGTGTGAGACAACCTCTATGCAGTCGCTGCCTCAATCAGTTCGACTTCTTCAATATAAACTTAAAGTGGAAAGGCTTGCTTCAGCTTAGCTCCAACTTGAAGTCAAAGATGCAATGAAGATGTCAGAGGACTGCCGTGCGCACCATCAAGCCTTAAATCTAGTGTTGATGCATCTATCGTTGACACAACTGAGGTCTACTCAGCTTCTTCAGCTGTTTGGGGGGCCCTTCCTGGCCAGGCCTAGTGCCTTCTGAAGTGCTCTCAGTTTTGTATATTCTTTTGTCGGCGCGTTTATTTGCACTGGTGGCGAACTTTGATGCCTAGTGGATGTAATATGTGATAGCCGTGATAGCCTAGCGTAAGTTGCTTGCTTATTTATTTCCTTGTTGTCTTGTTTATTTGTTTGCTTGTAGTCATTGCAGTTCCTTTTCCACGGTTTGGTAGTGGCTGCAATAACCTATTTTTTAAAACTAGGCTACAATAACCATGGGCTAATATTTACTGTAGTGATACTAGGCCTCCTACAGGCCGTAGAAACGTTGGGCCTTCTACGGGCCGTAGAAACAATGGGCCTTCTAAGGGCCGTAGAAACAATGGGCTTTCTACGGGTCGTATCATCAATGGGCCTTATACGGGCAGTATGATAACATGGGCCAATAACAGGCCGCATTATGGCCGTTCATAGGCCGACCATAACGGGCCATCGTTAATAGGCCGTATTTCATGACGCTATGAAAACGGCCCAACGTATTAACGGACCACAAACGGGCCGACTGTAACCATGGGCTGAATTTGGCCCACAAGCTGAAAATGACAGTAATGGGTCATAAGTAAATGAATGCTGGAAATGAGCCCAAGAATAAATGGGCTCCGAGAAGGCCGAAAGATAACATGGGCTGGAAACGGCCCAACGGAATAACAGGCCGTTAATGGGTAGTGATACACTGTTGATTACAGACCAGTTTCACCACAGGCCGTTAATGGGCGTAAAGTGATACACTGTTCATTACGAGCCAGTTTCACCACGGGCCGTTAATAGGCCAAGAGTTACATAGGGCCTCATATGGGTCGAAAAACGTCATGGGCCAGTAGTGAAAATGGGCTGGAATCATATTGGGTGGCCCAGATGATGCTACTGGACCTAATTCGGATATGGTGTAACGGGCCTTGGGTTAGCGGGCTGTAAATGGGCTATATGCGAACAGGGCGTTAACAGGCTTTCCATGGGCCGGCCCGCCACATTTTGACCAAGTCAAACGGGCAGGCCTTTTCACAAGAATGGGCCTCTGTTGGGCCGTGCCACGTGTCGATGTATCATAGGCGCCTTCCGTCCAATGAGTGGATGACATCTGTCCCAACGATGAGCAGACACGTGTTTCCTCTAGCCAATGATGATTTTACACATGGAAAATCCCCATTGGTCGGGGCTGTTAACGGGTTATCGGATCCAAAACCCGACCCGATAGCTTAACGGTGTTCCATTACGGTGGATGCCACGTGTCGGTCACCCTTGAGGAAAGCACTTTTGTGATGCGCGATTTCTCGTCATGGAAGTGGACACTTCCATGATGATAATTTTGGTAATGTCATGGAACACTTCTACGATAGCACAGGTATGACTATCTTGATTCTGTCATAAATTTTTCATGGATGTACATGCATGACAAAAAACGCGACCTACTGTGACAAACACGTACCATCACAAAAGTGTATTTTTTTGTAGTGTCTTCATCGTCCGAATCAGAAGTTCTCTTCTTCCTTGTTCTAGTAGCTGCCTTGGGCAAGTTACTAGGTGTGCTCCTGCTGCCCTCATCATAGCTACTCGAGGGACTAGTGCCCTCACTCAGCTATCCTTGCTGCTCAGACCAGTTCTGGTTGTCACTCTACTTAGACATCTTGTAGGCAAACTATCAGCAGACCCTGTGAATAGGTTGTAGATGAGGTGGAGTAGATGAGCATCACAAAGTACAAAGGTTTTGCAAAACAAATTGAGTCAAAAAGCTTAGTTTTAGTTCTCTACAGAAGTGATCTCGGAGCTACTGAATTGACAAACTCGGTGATACCGAAGCAACACTTGGAACCTAAACTAGTGAACTCGGTTGGGCCGAGTCACAGTTTGGTGGCACCGAGATTGCTAGGGTTTCACAGAATCCTGAACTCGGTCACACCGATCTGCACGTTTCGGTTAGACCAAAAAGCGCATGTGCAATGGCCTAAGCCGATTGGTGAGACCGATTTCTACATTTTGGTCGGTCCGAAATGAGTTTTGCGGAGGGCTAACCCTAAAATTTTCGAATCAATCTAGACCTAAGGAAGATTTAGCTGGATAGATTATTCTCATTCGTAAGAAGCATGGCATTGTCCTTGTGCTAGGAATCGAAGTGAAAAAGATAGCACAAGGGGTCGAACACATACCCTAGAGCGGCGAGTGTTTGCTATGGCGGCGACGACGGAGCAGAATTCATCGACGGCGGCAGAGTCCAACAGCAGGAGGTCGTTGGCAGCAAGGAGATGATCTAGAGACCCGAGGAGGCAGAGAAGGACACGCGTAGGCTGAGAAATTTTGAAGTAATTTCCAAAATCTCAACCGTGGGTATATATATCCTGACCCTGTCAGTGTGACCGAGTGGAACAACTCGGTGGCACCGAGAGTGCAGAATCGCAAGCGGTTGCTGCAACTCGGTGTGACCGAAGTGTTCAAATCGGTTGGACCGAGATGAAAACCTAGATCAACTTAGTGAACTCCGTTTGACCGAAATGGATTTCTTGGTCAGATCGAAATGCACAAAGAGGTTTTGGGAGTTTAAGTCTATGACGAATCGGGAACTCCGACTGCTCCTCACATAGAGTGGTTCGAATCTGACTTGATCAAACTTTGGGATGTACATGAATAGAGTTTGAGACGAGAAAAGCATAGATAGCTAGAGAAGGTTCTTAGGCATTCTTGTCCATCCACTTGGCAAAAGAGAAAGATCCAAACAATCAAAACAACAAGTGGATGTCCTTGAATGAGTAAAATATGCAACCAATTTGCTCACACAATAAAATGGCAAATGAAATATGTGGAAAGCATGCACAACCAATTATAGCATCCATCAAACAATTGGCGATGACTAGGTCATTTTTATATGAGTATATTGACTTAGGAGTCAAATGAGAACATTTGATAATAGGTCATACTCATCGTTTAGGCACAAGTGGGGTTACCACTTTTACATAAAGCATTGTTGTGTTCACACCATTAGAGTTGCTTTAGCTCAATTCTTTAGAGTAAAGCTCCCCTAGATGTGAGATCCCCCCTAAGAGGGATGAACTAACCTTGGGTTTTGTCGATGATGACTTCATGTAGGTGTTGAAGATGTGGATGCTCAATGTTGTTGTAGATCATTTGGAGCAATCCATTAGAGTGAGATGCTACACGGGTTAGTCCCACAAGGAACAAACAAGGATATCCATAGACGTAGAGTGATGCACACACAAGATGATGTCCATGAAAGCATTAGGTTAACTTGTCCCTTGTCTTACCAACAAGAGGGCTTGTGACTCCTTGAACTAGTGCAAGATGTGAAAGTTGATTGCACTTGTCCTTGCTGAAATGATATGAGTGAAGTATATTGGTGGAGTCACCCTCAAGAACTCTCTAGTCCTTCTTCTTTGGGATCCACATCATCTTGATGGGAATCCTTGGGGTAGTAGTTGAACTTGATGAAGTAGAGCATGATGTAGTCTTGGGAACTCACTTGACCAAGGCCTTGGGAGCTTCTTCAAATGCATCAATCTTCTCTTGAAGCTTGTCCTTGCCTTTTTGCTTGTGGTCTTGTGGTGGAAGATCATCTTGAGCTTGTGTCCCTTGGAAAGCAGTAGGATCATACTTCCCTTGGAAAGAAGTAGGATCATACTTCTCTTGTTGGGGAACAAACTTTGTCTTGGGATATTGATCTTCTTCCCACTCAACTCCATTGGCATTGAACTTTTGTTCAAAACCAACACCTTGATTCTTTCGGTGCCTTCCCTACTTGCGTACAATTTCCTCAAATTGCTTACTCCCGGCAAGGCTCTTGTAGACACCCTTCTCTATAATTCCCTTCAATAAGCTATTTTCTTGCTCAAGTGTAACTTGGCTAAGAGAAACATTAGTGGAATCAAGAGAACTACTAGAAGTAACAACATTGTATTTAGCATGATTATTTTTACTACTAGAAGAAGAATCTTTCTTGCGCTTGTGACTAGACTTGACTTGTGGCATGTAAGTAGATAAGAGTAAACGCTTGGCAATGTAAGAAGAACTTTTCTTGCGAAGATCATCATTGATTGCCTTTAAAGACCCATGCTCTTGCTCAAGGTTGAGCTTTTCAAAGCGTAACTTCTCTTGAGTCTTTAAAAGTTCTCGATGCTCTTCCAAGATAGTTTCATGAGCTAACTTAAGAGTGTTTAGTTCTTTAGTTAGGCGCTCAATCTCCTCCTTATCATTGTCATTCGTTTTATCTTCATTAGCATGATTAATTGACGTTTCATCATAATATTCATCACTAGAGTTGTCAACAAGTAAATCATCATCAACCTACAAGTCATCTTCATCACTATTGAAATCAACATACTCGGGGTGTGATACCTTTGGGCCTTTAGCCATGAAGCATCTTCCAATTCATTCATTTGGTGAGTCAAATTTGTCGTAGGAGTTGGTTAACACAAGTTCTAGACCGGCAACACCTTCATCTTGAGTATATTCGGAGTCGGAGTGATAGCTTCTCTCGGAGTGATTGTCGGAGTTGGAGCCGGGTACCCATTCACCAACATGATCTTGATGTCTTTGCTTTGTGTAGCTCTTTGATGATTTGTCCTTCCTTTCCGAATCCTTGCTTCTCCGGGAGGTTCTTCATTCACGATGATCATCTCTACTCCTCCTCTCTCTTGGTGGTGATTCTTATCTTCTACTTCTTCTTTTGGGTGAATCTTCTCTCCTTTTGTAAGGACTCATACACTCATTGGAATAGTGTCCGGGTCTTACACAATTGTAGAAATTACGTTCATGACTCGAAGACCTTTTGTCATTGTAGGACCTTGACTTGGAACTTCTTTCTTTGCTTCTACTCTTGTAGAACTTGTTGAAGTTTTTCACCATTAAGCTCAATTCCTCATCGAAGGATTGTTTCTCACTTGATGATGTAGGAGCATCACATGAGGCTTTGTAAGCACCACTTGACTTGTAGTGAAGCTCCTCCTTATCCTTGAGTGACATCTCATGAGCAAGAATTCTTCCAGTGACTTTCGTTGGCTTGAGATCTTTGTAATTGGGCATCATTTGGATCAATGTGCACACGATATCATATTTTTCATCCAAGGCTCTTAGGATCTTCTTGATGATGAATTTGTCGGTCATCTCTTCACTTTCTAAGCCGGCAATCTCATTTGTAATGAGAGTAAGCCTAGAGTACATTTCAGCGACACCTTCACCATCCTTCATTTTGAACTTGTCAAGTTGACTTTGAAGCACATCCAACTTGGATTCCTTTACGGAGTCGGTACCTTCGTGCATGTCAATCAAAGTATCCCAAATTTCCTTTGCATTCTCAAGGCAGCTGATTTTGTTGAATTCTTCGAGGCACGATCCGTTGAAGAGGATATCACAATCTTGAGCGTTGTATTTCAGCATCTTCAACTCTTCCGCGGTATCTTCACGGTTCGGTTCTCTCCCATCAAAAAATTCACCTTGCAAGCCAATACAAACAATAGCCCAAACAGCGGGGTTATTTCCAAGAATATGCATTTTCATCTTATGCTTCCAACTAGCAAAATTAGTACCATCAAAGTAAGGACCTCTATGGTGGTAATTTCCCTCGCTAGACGCCATAATGGAAATCAAGGCAAATGGAGACCAAAGCTCTGATACCAATTGTAGGATCGAAAGTATGTCTGGAGGGGGGGTGATTAGACTACTTGACCAAATAAAAACTTAACCTTTTCACAATTTTAGTTCTTGGCAAATTTTAACAACTTAGCACAAGTCAAGCAATCTTAAAACAATTCAAGCAAGCCTGCAAAGAATATATGAGCAGCGGAAAGTAAAGCATGCAACTTGCAAGAATGTCAGGGGAAGAGTTTGGAGAGTGCAAATGCAATAGGAGACATGGATGGTTTTGTCGTGGTTCCGATAGGTGGTGCTATCGTACATCCACCTTGATGGAGACTTCAACCCACGAAGGGTAACGGCTACGCGAGTCCACGGAGGGCTCCACCCATGAAGGGTCCACGAAGAAGCAACCTTGTCTATCCCACCATGGCCATCGCCCACGAAGGACTTGCCTCACTAGGGTAGATCTTCACGAAGTAGGCGATTTCCTCGGCCTTACAAACTCCTTGGTTCAATCCACAATCTTGTTGGAGGCTCCCAAGTGACAGCTAACCAATCTAGGAGACACCACTCTCCAAAAGGTAATAGATGGTGTGTTGATGATGAACTCCTTGCTCTTGTGCTTCAAATGATAGTCTCCCCAACACTCATCTCACTCTCATAGGATTGGATTTGGTGAAAAGATTATTTGAGTGGAAAGAAACCTAGGGAAGCCTAGAGATCAAGATTCATATGTTTGGATTGGAATGTCTTGGTCCCAACACATGAGTAGGTGGCTCTCTCTCAGAAAATGGGTAATGGAAGTGTAGGCACGATCTGATGGCTTCCCTCACAAATGAGGAGAGGGTGGAGGGGTATATATAGCCTCCACACAAAATCTAACTGTTACACACATTATACCAAACTCGGTGGGACCGAATCAAAAAACTCGGTCGGACCAATTCAGTGCATATGTGACCGTTAGGCAATTTCGATGGGACCGACATGTCATCTCGGTGGGACCGATATCATTAGGGTTAGGGCATAACATAATCTCGGTTGGACCGATTACTCAAACACGGTTGGACCAACTTTGGTAATAAGCTACAAACTCGGTGGGACCGATTCACTCATCTCGGTGGGACCGAAGCATTACAAAAAGGAAACAGAGAGTTTGCATTGCAGACTCGGTGGGACCGGTCGCTCATCTTGGTTAGACCGAAATGTTACAAAGAGAAACAGAGAGTTTGCAACCCCATCTCGGTGAGACCGAGATCCCTATCGGTGAGACCGAAAAGACTAGGGTTTCTGGCAATGGCTATGTCAAATGAAGTTCGTGGCGCCGGATGGATCATATTGGTGGGGCTGAGTTTTACTTTTGGTTTGGGACATATGTGGATATGAGAAAGTGGTTGAGGGATTTTGGAGCATATCACTAAGCATTTTGAGCAAGCAAGCCATTAAGCAACACCTCATCCCCTTTTAATAGTATTGGCTTTCCTATAGACTCAATGTGATCTTGGATCACTAAAGTAGAATATGTAGATTCTTGGACTTTGACGTTTGAGCCAAACTTTTGTCCTTAGCATTTTGAGGGGTCCACATTCCTCATCCATGCCATGCCAATCATTGAACTTTCCTAAAATATTTATCTTGTAACGGCATTAGTTCAATGAGCTATATGTTGTTAATCATTACCAAAACCACCCAGGGATGGTTGCACTTTTAGTAATCCTGAGCGAAACACTGGCATGAGTCCGTCGATAGATGCCCCGGCAAGTGTATTGGTTAAGGCCGCCTGCGTCGGCACGACCCATGCACCGGCGGCTGCTGGACTGACCCAAAAGGTGAAGAGAAAGAGGGAGGAGGACCATAGAAGCTCGGCACTATGCCCCGATGCCCGCCAACCGCGCGAAATGCATATCGGTCCTTGCCGGGAACAAAGAAACCACCTGATTGTATCTTGCTCTGTCTAGTGCCCTAATGCGCTTGGCACGCGTGGCCCAGCAAAGGAGTAAAGAGGCTCAGAACAAAAGTTAAGTCCACATTATCATCTCTTGATTGATACATTAGAATTCTTTGCAGTCATTTATCCCTTAACTCTAGTGAGCATTCGTATTGTGAAAATCCTCATGTGATGGAACCTTGGATAGCTTCTTTTGTCGCTCCATCATCCTGTCTAGAGCCATGCTCGCAGGCGAGAGGCTGCACCGAGAACTACCTGGGAAAAACCTGCCGGGGCGCATCCACGCCAAGATGACTGTTAAAGGCCGGATCCTTACGAAAATCGCGGCAATATGATACCGGCAGGCATCCAAAGCATACAATGGAGCAGATCATATGAATGCAAACGTACATAGCTTAAAGGGATAAACACATGTTTAAGATTTGTCTAAGAATATCAGTTTCGCACTATCGGTGTACTAGATTAGGGGTACCCTAGTACCCCGAACTTGTGCACGGGCAGTTGCAGCACCCCGCGGCAAAGGCTTGCCGGGTGATCGCCAAGATCCCCCCCAAGGTTCCCTTGGAGCCATCCAAGAACAAAGTATTTAGGCTAAGGAAACAAGACCCCAGCAAGAGGAGCTTGCCGGGAAGGCCAACCAAGGCGCTCCAATGAACTTGTCGCGACGCGCCACGCGCTCCGGCAAGGCAACAAGGCCCCGGCAAGAGGAGCTTGCCGGGAAGACAAACCAAGGTACCTCGAAGCCTGGTGAGCGACAAGCTTCCGGACCCGACAAGATAACAACAGCGGCAAGGCGCTTGCCACGGCAGGCGGCCACTCTGCGTCCACGCTCCAGCGCATCCACCAACGTGTCGCTCTGGGGGCCTCTTCGGACATGCGTGGCGGGAGGCTGTGCAGCCAGCGGTGCGCAGTGGCATGCGAAGCTGACAAGATCACCATCATGGCGAATGGTGGCGCCCCTAACGGTCCTTTTCTGCACTATTCGGGCGACTCAGACGGGCATTTAATGCCCTTGTCCCCTGCCGTCAGGGTTAGGTAGGATGCACTGTACAAGCAACTGTATCAACTACCTCGCTTTTTACGTTTTTACCCTCCTCTGCATTGCCACCTGTCGGTGACCCCTTTAGCGTATAAAAGGAGGCCCATGCGCAACGTAGAGGGGGTTCGGCTCATAGGTTCGAAGCCTCAAACAGCTTGCTTCGATCCATCCGTAGCCCAGAGAACATCACACTCTCGCTTTGGAGAGCAAGAACACCAGATAATACAACCAGACAAGCAGCAGTAGGAGTGTTATCTCTCCGGAGAGCTCTGAAGCTGGGTAAACTGCTCGTGTGCCTCACCTCGATCTGCTCTTCGTGCGATCTCCGCCCCCCCTCCGAACCGAAAGGGGCCCGGTCCGCCGGCCCCATAGGTGTTCGAGGATCAGTTTCCCCGACATCTTTGGCGCGCCAGGTAGGGGGGCGTCGAGATTGTGTGAACCTAATCCGGTGTTCACACAAGCTAGATCTTCATTCCCTTCATCAACATGCCACCGAAGAAGAAGACTTCGGCAGCAGCCGCTCCGTCCACGTCATTTCCGCCACCGTTGGAGCAAACGGGTGGTGGAGTGGACGCCGGCGGAAGAACAGCCGTCGATGAGGGTGCTCACAGTGCTGCCAAGTCCAAGGACAAGGTTGCACAAACCTCGGCGACTATACATGTTCCGCGCCACTCTCAGGAGGCGCAAGATCAGCAGCACCATGGCGCTCGCAGCACCATGCGCATGATAGACCAAGGCCAAGCTGGTGGATCTCTGGGCGCTCAAGACTAGCATGCACGCCAGCATGCTGGCACGAGCGGGGCACGGTCGCCTGGACGGGATACTGCTCCTTCTAACATAGTTAGAAGTTCAAGCACGTCCCGCACCTCGCGCCGTCTGCCACTGCCACCCACTACCCCAGCCGAAGCTTTGGCGCGAGCTCAACTTCTCCTAGATTACCCTCCGACGTCAAACAAGATCGACGAATGGAGAGCCACAATTCAGAGTCTCATCGGCTACACCAACGGCGACACTCCATGGCGGCCGAGCGCGTCCCCGCCACTGCAGGACCACCGGACGCGAGCCGGTGGCGACAAAACGGGCGGAGGTGCAACTACCATGCAATCACCACCCCGAAGGCCAAGATCGCCGACTCGTCGGATCCACCTCGACAGCGACTCCACTGCATCGTCGGATCCACGAGCTCGTCGCGATCAGCGCCAAGTTCTTCATGATCGACAACAAGAAGACGCTCGAACCCGCATCGAGCGCCAAAGAGAAGTACGACGTCAATCCGACAAGCACGCTGGGCCCTCTGTTGACATGCATACGCCAGAGGAACCAGGCGATCTTCCGTACGCGGTAGGTTGTCCTGCGTTCACTCGTGAGCTGCGGCAAGTCCAGTGGCCCAGTACAAAGAACTTCAAGCCAGACGTACCGGATAAGTACGACGGCAAGACGCATCCGTCAGAGCTCCTCAGCATCTACACCATTGCGGTGCAAGCTGCCGAGGGACGAGATGACAAGATCCTTGCCAACTACTTCCCGCTGGTGCTCAAGCCCAATGTCAGGTCCTGGCTCATGCACTTGCCGGACAACTCCATATCCTCTTGGGCTGATCTGTGCCATCAGTTTGTTGGCGCCTTTACCGGCGGACACAAGCCTCATGGCCAGGAGAGTGATCTTCATTTGCTCGCCCAGAAGGAAGGAGAGCCCCTGCGCAAGTACATCCAGAGATTCAGTAGCGTGCAGCATAACATCCCAGACGTCCACCCTGCCGCGGTGATCAGCGCGTTCCATCAGAACGTGCGGAACCGCAGGATGCGGGAGGAAATGGTGATGTGCAAGATCAGGGACGTCAGTGAGTTATGTGCACTGGCCGACAAGTGCGCGCGTGCTGAGGAAGGTAGGAGACTCCCCGGAGAAAATATAGGAGCGGGAGGATCTGACAGCGAAGACGCCGCCCCGACAAGGAAAAACCGGCGGCGGAACAACAGAAGGAGGAAAGGCAAAGAAGTGCTAGTTGTTGAGCAGTCCGGCAACGGTGGCGGCGCCAAGGAAGCCAAAGCTGGTGACGCCGGCAAGGAGGTTGCCGCGGAGGTAGCGGTCGCCGACAAGCAGGACGGCACCAACAAGCAGTATTGCAAGATTCACCGCACCAAGGGCCATGATCTTCAGAACTACAAGAGGGTCGAGCAGCTTGTTGAGCAACAGAAAGCTGAATACGAGCGGCGCGACAAGGAGAAAGCCCAGGAAGGAGCTGGTGGATCCGGCAAGAAACGTCCCGGCCGAGGAGGACGCCGCGGCAAGGCCAAGCAGCGGCAAGGAGACAGACCTCCTCGCGGCCGCGACAAAGATGAAGATGACGACGACGATGAAGATATGGATGATGAGGAGACTGATGAGCAGGAGTTCCAGAAAGCTACAGAGGTCCTATGCGTTGACGGTGGTGCTTCTCTGCATGCCTCGCACCGCCAACTCAAACAGTGGATGCGGGAAGTTAATGCAGCAGAACCGCCCGTCGAGTCACGCAAGCCTCTGAAATGGTCCAGCACGCCTATCATCTTTGATATTGAGGACCACCCGGATCGCATAACTGCGGTCGGGTGCTTGCCGATGTTGGTTTCACCAACAATTCGCAACCTCAAGGTCACTAAGATGCTAGTTGATGGCGGGGCCGGCTTGAATCTGATCTCCTCCACAGTGCTCCAGAAGCTCCAGATCCCTGACAGCGAGCTCGAAGAGACCGGCACGTTTCAAGGAATCAACCCGGGAAGGAGCAAGCCAAAGGGAAAGATCACATTGCCGGTAACATTTGGCAGTGAGCTAAACTTCAGGACTGAGAGGGTCACGTTTGACGTTGCCGACTTTCCATTACCTTACAATGGAATCCTTGGCCGTCCGGCACTCGCCAAATTCATGGCAGCTTCTCACTATGCGTACAATGTACTGAAAATGCCAGGCCCAATAAGTGTCATCTCTGTCCCTGGCGACAAGAAGGATGCTCTTATCAGTGCCGACAAGATCTACCGGGAAGCCGCAGCCACAGCAGACCGAAGGACACTTGCCACTGAAGCTCCCGAGGGGAAGAAGAAGACCAAGTCCGGCAAGAGCTCTGATGCCCACTCCGGCAAGTGCACCTCTCCGGAGTGCTGCGCTACCGTCGAGGACGTACCATCGAGCTCCACCGGCAAGTGCAGGAAGGCGATGGCTGCTCCACCTGCGACTAAGAAGGTGTCCGCCAAAGAGGATGGCACTGGTGGTACCTTCACCATCAGCGCCACTCTTGACCCCAAATAGGAAAGCGCGCTCGTTGCTTTCCTGCGGGCGAATGTCGACGTGTTTGCGTGGCAACCGTCTGATATCCCCGGTGTTCCCAGGAAAGTGATTGAGCACCACCTTGCCGTCTGTCCTCATGCGCGGCCCGTCAAGCAGAGAGTCAGGAAGCAGGCAGTAGAGCGCCAAGAATTCATCGCAGAAGAAATCAAGAAGTTGGAAGCAGCAGGCCTTGTCAGAGGAGTACTCCATCCCACGTGGTTGGCCAATCCTGTTGTTGTGCGCAAAGCTAACGGGAAATGGAGACTTTGTATTGACTTCACTGATGTTAATAAAGCTTGTCCCAAAGACCCATTTCCCTTGCCGCGTATTGACCAGATTGTTGACTCCACAGCCGGATGTGATTTGCTTTCATTTCTTGATGCATACTCAGGATACCATCAGATCTTCATGGCAGAAGAAGATGAAGAGAAAACCGCATTTATCACCCCGTGTGGCACGTACTGCTTCGTACGGATGCCTTTCGGTTTGAAGAATGCTGGTTCAACATTTGCAAGGGTAGTTCACCATGCTTTTGAGTCACAAATACACAGAAATGTAGAAGCTTACATGGATGACATAGTGGTCAAGAGCAAGGACAAAGCGACCTTGATTCAAGATTTAGATGAGACACTTGCAAACCTGCGCAAGATCAACCTCAAGCTTAACCCCGAGAAGTGCGTGTTTGGAGTCCCTTCCGGCAAGCTTCTCGGGTTCTTCGTGTCTCAGCGAGGAATTGAAGCCAATCCTGGCAAGATCAAAGCCATCGAGCAGATCGAAGCACCAAAGCGCGTCAAGGATGTACGAAGGCTTGCTGGCTGCGTGGCTGCTCTCAGCAGGTTTATCTCTAGATCTGCTGAGCGCGCCCTGCCATTTTTCAAAATTTTGAAAAAGGCAGGTCCAACGAAATGGACTCCGGAAGCGGAGGCTGCGCTGCAGGACTTGAAGAGATACCTGTCCTCCACTCCAACGCTTGTCGCACCTAAGCCGCAAGAGAAGTTGCTGCTGTATATAGCGGCAACCAATCAAGTGGTTAGTGCTGCGTTAGTGGCGGAGAGGGAGGCGGATGGTGAGCCAGCAACCACGGCAGATCCATCCAGCGACAAGCAAGGGGCTTCGCCGACAAGCTCTGGTCCCGACAAACATGGGTTTGCGCAGGAACAAGATGAGATGCCAAGGAGAATGGTGCAGCGCCCAGTCTACTTTGTCAGTTCTCTTCTGCAGGGAGCTAGATCAAGGTACTCTGGTGTGCAGAAGTTGCTTTTCGGCCTCCTCATGGCCTTGAGAAAGCTGCGCCATTACTTCCAAGCACATGAGATCACAGTCGTCACTCGCTTTTCGCTGAAGAGGATACTGCAAAATCCAGAAGCAACAGGCAGGATTGTCGAGTGGGCGCTGGAACTGTCAAGCTTTGGCCTCAAGTTTGAGAGCACCTCAACTATCCAAAGCAGAGCATTGGCAGAGTTCATAGCAGAGTGGACGCCAACCCCAGATGAAGAAATTCCAGAAACAAGCATCCCCGTCAAAGAGGCAAGCAAAGAGTGGCTGATGTACTTCGATGGAGCCTTCTCGCTGCAAGGCGCCGGTGCAGATGTGCTGCTTGTCGCACCCACCGGAGAGCACCTCAAGTACATAGTCCAGATGCACTTTCCCAAGGAGCAAGCAACCAACAATACTGCAGAGTATGAAGGATTGCTTGCCGGTCTCAGAATCGCAGCAGACCTTGGGATCAAGAAGCTCATTGTCAGGGGTGACTTACAGCTTGTCATCCGACAAGTGAACAAGAACTACCTGAGTCCGTTGATGGAAGCGTATGTCGATGAAGTGAGGAAGCTAGAGGAGCACTTTGACGGCCTACAAATAGAGCATATCCCAAGAGCTCAGAATGATATTGTTGATGGCCTGTCAAAGTGCGCCGCACTAAAGTTACCTGTGGAACCAGGGATCTTTGTGCTCAAGTTGACTCAACCATCCGTAACACCATCAACTGGACAAAGCAAAAAGAGGAAGTTGGTTTCTGGTGACTACTTTCCGGCAGAGCTCCCCGAAGCCGCCGCCAAGAAAGTCCCCAAGATCAACACCACAGATGCTGAGGGGCAGTCTGCTCCGGCAAGCCTTATGGTTTGTTCCATTGAAGCAAACGCTCCCGACAAGTTTTGCTCCGGCAAGCTTGCCGGGGAACATCAAGCTCCAGCAGGGCCGCAAGTCCTTGCCGTAGAAGCAGATGTTCCCACAGCAGCAGATGTGCCTTTAGTCCTTGTTGTCGAGCCACAGGCTCCAGCATGGGCACAGCAGATTGTCCGTTTGCTTCAGACAGGAGAACTTCCCGAAGAGCAAGAAGAAGCGGAAAGAGTAGCCCGGCAGTCAAGTATGTACTAGTTTGTCGATAGCATACTGTACAGAAGAAGACTCAACGGTGTGAAATTGAAGTGT
The DNA here is from genome assembly GCF_002162155.2 of Triticum dicoccoides. Lineage (NCBI taxonomy): Eukaryota > Viridiplantae > Streptophyta > Magnoliopsida > Poales > Poaceae > Triticum > Triticum dicoccoides. The sequence continues at coordinate 311,038,441 of NC_041387.1, read as the reverse complement.
ATTCGCCGGGAAGATGGACAAAAGCTGTTGGCAGAGATACATGGAGGCATATGTGGCCACCACATAGGCGCAAGAGCACTTGCCGGCAAAGCTTTCCGGCAAGGTTTCTTTTGGCCGACAGCCCTCCAGGATGCAACTGCACAAGTAACCAAGTGTGAAGCGTGCCAGTTCCACTCCAAACAGATACACCAGCCAGCTCAAGCTCTCCAGACGATCCCTTTATCCTGGCCATTTTCGGTCTGGGGGCTCGATATCCTCGGCCCCTTCCCCCGAGCTGTCGGGGGCTTTGAGTACTTGTACGTTGCAATCGACAAGTTCACAAAGTGGCCGAAAGTGCAGCCAGTGAGGAAGGTGACAACACAGTTAGCAGTCAAGTTCTTCAGGTAAATTGTTTACCGTTTCGGGATCCCTAACGGGATCATCACCGACAACGGCACGCAATTCACGAGCCGCACCTTCGTGCCGTACGTCCAAGACCTTGGCGCCAAGGTCTGCTTCGCTTCTGTTGCTCATCCGAGAAGCAACGGTCAAGCAGAGAGGGCAAATGCTGAAGTGCTGCGCGGGCTCAAGACCAGAACTTTCGACAGGCTGCGCAAGTGCGGAAGAAACTGGATCGAGGAGCTGCCGGTGGTTCTTTGGTCGATCAGAACGATGCCAAATCGAGCCACTGGCCAGACACCTTTCGCTCTAGTCTACGGAGCAGAGGCAGTTCTCCCCACGGAACTCGTATACGGATCACCTCGAGTGCTCGCTTATGATGAGCTTGAGCAAGAACAGCTGTGGCAAGACGATGCGCTGCTCCTTGAGGAAGATCGTCTTCAGCCTGCTGTACGAGCTGCTCGATACCAGCAAGCTTTGCGCCGCTATCATAGCCGCAAAGTTAAAGCCAGAAGCTTCGAGGAAGGCGACCTTGTTCTTCGGCGCATTCAGTCCGCCAAGAATTCCAACAAGTTGACGCCGAAGTGGGAAGGCCCTTATCGGGTGAGACAAGTCACAAGGCCTGGCGCTGTCCTCCTTGAGACCGAAGATGGCATTCTAGTGAGCAGCTCCTGGAACATAGAACATCTTCGTAAGTTTTTCCCATAAGGCGCAGTTGCCGGAACCCGTTCCGGCAACCACCTTTTGTACAAGTCTTGCTGCTGTTGCATGTAATCCTTTGTACAAAGCCGGGCGCAGATCCCGTGCATAAGTAAAACCCATGTGCTCCGCACAGCTTGTCCATTTCATGCGTTAGTTCCTTTCTTGCATGTGATTATCTGACACTTTGTGCAGCACTTACATCCGGTAAGCAGTAACGAGTCGAAGTGCTCCATATTATTATTTTCTCTTCTTTCTTTTTCTTTTAAAGGAAAAGAAGGTTCCGTCGCACACAAGTTTGCCGAGGGGGAAGGAGAAGATTGTGGTATGGACCAAGCGTCGTTCAAGCAAAGACTTGCCTTACCGGGAAGCAAATGACAGAAAAGCTAAGTTGCCAAAGTTTGAGCAATCTCTTTTTAAATTTTTGAGTTATCTTCCTCGAACGACCCTGCTTTGTATGGAAAACCTGTGCGCGGAGGAACCAACTCGTGGCTAGTTGCGCCCTTACTTTGTTTCGAGTCCGCTCAACAGCTTAAGCGTGCAGCATCTAGTCACGACAAGGCTTCTTGTCGGAAGCGGCGCCGCCAGCAGGCTGCTGAAGTTTCGAACTCAGCGCTCGCGGCTCGGGCGCCTGCGCCGACAAGTTCCCTAAAAGCGTAGGGTGAAAACATACAAAAGAAGGAATCTAGTAGAGGAAATAACATTGCAATTGATAACATAAATAAAGTTATATTACAAAGATAACTTGTCGCAGCTCTAACAGACTGTTTTCATAACATGATTAGCAGCGACAAGGGAAAAGAAGAAATGGGCGGCCTAATCTACGCGCCCGCCCTCGACTCGCTTGATCTCGCTCACCTTGTCCACAATGGGTGCGACAAGGGCCTTGAGTGCGTCCAGATCGGCGTCGGGCGGCAAGGATCGGAGGATGTTGGTGAAGCTGAGGCCTGGGTTGCGGAAGGCCACCTTCATCAGCACCTTCTGGAGCACCCCAGCGCAGATTTTGCACGACTCATCGGCCAGCTGCTTCAGGATCCTCTCCCGGAGCCGCTGGAGTGCCGTCGCCACGCCCTTGAAGAATAGACTGAGCTTGGCGCTGGGTTGAAGGCTCTCGTTGGAAGGATACCCAAAGTCCTCCATCCCCAGCTGCACCAGCTCCTCGTTGATGACGGCGGCGGTGTTCACCAGACCCTCAGTCCAGTGCTCCACTGTGTCTCTGAAGGAGTTCTGGGTGACTGCAATGCTCTCCAGCAGCGCCGCGTCAGCCTTGACCTTCTCCGCCAAGGTCTTCTCCCGCTCCTTGGTGGCCTCCAGCGTCTGCGTCAGCGTGGCCAGCTTCAGCTCCAGGTCTGCTTTGGAATCCCTGGCAGCGCTGAGCTCCTTGCCCCTCTCAGCGAGAAGGCCTTGCAGCTCACCATGGGCGGCAGCATCCTTCTCGTGCTCGCGCTTGAGAGCGGCAATCTCCTCGCCGCTCTTCCCAATATCGGCCTCCAGCCGCGCCACCTTCTCCACTAGCTCCTTATTGGCGGCCTCTGCAGTTGCAAGCGGCATCCTTTGCCTCCTTGAGCGCCCCGCCAAGTGCTCGCTCACGCTCGGCAAGCTCTTCCTCGTAGCTGTCGAGGTGGGCCTTCCGCTGCACTAGCTCGCCTTCCCGCGCGGACTGCTTCTCGGCAGCAAGCCTTTGTTCTTCCTCAGCCTCGGCCTTCTCGAGAAGAAAGGCCGTGCGCTCCTCGTCTACTCGCTCCCGCTCCTGCGCCAGGGACCGGAGAGCTTCTTGATTTTGTCCCCGGAGCTCCTCCGCGTGCTTCTCCATGTCAACTCCCGCCTTCGCGACAAGCGCTTCCCGAGAAGCCAGCTTGGCTTGCCGGGTGCGGTAGAGTGACAGCAGCTTCCGTAGCAGCTGCTCCTCCTCAGGCTCGCCGCTGCTGCTGCCGGGCGCGTCAACCAATGACAGCCCAGCAGAGGCGAGCACTTCCCCGTCAAAAGTCTCCCCCTCGACTGGCGCCCTGGAGCTCGACGCCCAGGGTAGCTTGATGAAGATGTTGTCACCGGCCTGCAAGTAGGCGCCGGGCTGGGGCTCCTCGGAGCCCGGCTCCGCAGAAGCGGCAGAGGGTTCGGCAGTCGGTGCAGCGCCCGGCGCTCCTGCGGCCTCAGGGTCGTCAGTGCGATCGCCCGACCCCTCGCCGTCTTCCACAGCAGCAGACCCGGCGGCCTCCTCGCCGGCGGTCACATCAGCACCGGCACCTTCCTCGCCGGCGCCCTCTGTCTCCATTGGCTCAGCCGAAGATGGGTCTGAAGAACGAAGAAGGGAGGGAAATCAATCAAAAAATCCAAGAAAGTAAAAACGAAAGAAGCAGAACCCAAGGGAAAGTTTTTGCGCAAGTGGATTACCTGCGCCAAGATCTTCAGTAGCGACCTCGGTCGCCGCAGGATCAGCAGTGCCGTCCCTTGCCGGAGAGTCCCCCCTTGCCGGAGAGCGCTCCCTTGCCGGGGACTCCTCCCTTGGCGGCGCAGTCGAAGCAGGTGGCACTTCGGGACCGGCCTCCGGGCGCTCCTGATGAGGCTGCTCTGCTCCTGCACAAGTCAACAAGCAAGATATCAATAAAGGAAAAAGCACTCAAGCGCGCCCGACAGCAGAAGGCTAAACTATGAACTTACGCTGGGGGCTGCGCTGGGGGCTGCTACGAGGAGTGATTGTCGGGTCCGTCAAGGTGGTCTCTGACCCACCTCCTGCCGACGCGATGGGTTCATCCTCGATGACGATCACCGCGGCCTTGGCCCTCTTCGTCACTCTCTGGGCCAGTGTTCTAAAAAGAAAAGAGTCCAGATTGGAGCAAGTCAGATACAAGATATAAACAGCAAGCTTGAAGGATTATAAGGGCACCAAAGAAACTCACTCTTCTTCCTCATCATCGGAGCTGAGCGCGGAAAGATCGAAGTCCGGCCCTCCTCCGGTGTGGTGAGGTGGAGGAGTAGGATCCCTTGTCCGCTTGGCGGGGGCGGCGGCGGTGGCCCGGGAAGATCCCGCTCCAGTTGCCGCTGTTGCGGCGGCGATCCCGCGGCAACATTACTTGCCGCAGTAGAGCGCGTCGCGCGGCTCGGTGGCTGTGGAGCCGACTGCCGCCCTGCTGCGTCCATGGCCCTGCGAAGGCGCCTCCTTGGCGGGGCCGGGGGCTCCGCCTGCGGCAAGCTCTCTGCAGGCTCAGCTCGACTCAGCTTCGGAACCAGTAGGCTCCTCCTCGCCCATGAACTCCGCACGTTCGGCAAGGTTTGCCGCCTCTGCGGCCTCTGGCTCCTCCATGGTAAACCCAAACACACCCGCAGCAGCTGCGGCCGCAGCCTCTTCCGCCCTGGTAGCAATAAGCTGCAGCTCCTCGTCGGTGGTGTCGCGAGTGAGGCTCTTCTGCTCGTCAGCGCGGACCGGCAACTCCTCCAAGGTGTCGAAGAACGCTCGCACAACGTCGTCCGCAGGCTCTTGCCAAGTCGGGACGATGCCGTGTGAATTGCACAACGGCATCATGGCGCGGATCCGGTCAAGTGAAGAGTTATTGCACAAAGGAACTACACCCCTCGGCAGTGTGAATGGGTGCTGGGGGTCACGTTTGAATAACTCCAAGAGCATTGCATCCAACTCCAAGACAGTGAAGTTGTAGTTTAGGCCCGGCCGCAGCCTCATGATGTCCGCCGAATTCTTGAATTCCCAGGCGGGCCTCCTCCTCTCCTGCTAGGGGGCAATGCGGCGGCGAAGGAAATCTGCCCCGACAGCACCTACGGTGAGCCCGGCAAGCCTGAGGCGAAGAATCCTAGTGATGGCGATCTTCAGCCTCTCGTCTTCCGGGGCCATGTTGCTCCAGTCATTGCCGCGCACTATTGGAGTTTGGCGCACGGTGGTGAAGGGCTGCGGATCTTCCTCGACGATCCAACACCACTCCGCTCTCCACTCCTCCCACTTGTTGCGAAGCTCACCCTCCAAGTACGCCTCTTTCTTGCCGACTCTCGAGACCCAGGCAATCCCTCCGGCAAGCGGCTCTCCTCTCTCTACCCGAGGTATGAAGAAGTGGCGGAAAAGGGCTACACTAGGGTGGAGTCCGACAAAGTTTTCGCACAAGTGTGCGAAAACTGCCGTGGTCAAGACAGCATTGGGGGTGAAGTCAAGGAGGCGGAAGCCATACGTTTTCATAATGTCACAAAAGAATTCCGAGAAGGGCGGGCAGAGCCCGCAGTAGAAGAATAGCGGGAAGAACGGGTACCCATTTGGAGCCGACTCCGAGGCAGCAGCCGGGAGTACCCTCGTGCGCGAATGCGCACGCGTCTCCGTCGCCCAAAAGAGGTAGAAGTACTCCCTCAGCTCCTGCACTCCGAGCTGGGGGGTGAAGATCGCCCGCTCCTTCCGCAACGCCGCGAGCCGCTGCGCCTCGGCCGACTTCATGCCCTTTCCCTTGTCGCCTTTCGGGGCCATGGCGGAGGTGGTGGAGAAGGTCGACGGCGTGGTGA
>NC_041387.1:311029594-311032490 GCF_002162155.2 Triticum dicoccoides | reverse complement strand
GGGTGAAGCGCTGCTCTCTCGGCTTCGAGAAGAAGAAGGGAGCGGCGGAGTTTGTGAAGAAGGAGTATCAGCAAGCAGCGAGGGGGAACGAACTGCCCCTGTTTCCTCTGCTTATAAAGAGGGACGGGGTGGACGTTTCGGCCTTCCACTTAAACAACCACCCACGATCTCTCCCACGATGCCGCAATCAACGCGTGCCGTTATGGGAGAGTGCGGTGGATACGGAACAAGATTTGGCGTGGCCCAGCCCGCGTGTACCCGTGCCCTGTCTTGGGCCTGGCCCAACAGCGCTCGGCACCGTGTCTGGCCCAGGCCCGAGGGCTCCTGTCGGTGTACTAGATTAGGGGTACCCTAGTACCCCGAACTTGTGCACGGGCAGTTGCAGCACCCCGCGGCAAAGGCTTGCCGGGTGATCGCCAAGATCCCCCCCAAGGTTCCCTTGGAGCCATCCAAGAACAAAGTATTTAGGCTAAGGAAACAAGACCCCGGCAAGAGGAGCTTGCCGGGAAGGCCAACCAAGGCGCTCCAATGAACTTGCCGCGACGCGCCACGCGCTCCGGCAAGGCAACAAGGCCCCGGCAAGAGGAGCTTGCCGGGAAGACAAACCAAGGTACCTCGAAGCCCGGTGAGCGACAAGCTTCCGGACCCGACAAGATAACAACAGCGGCAAGGCGCTTGCCGCGGTAGGCGGCCACTCTGCGTCCACGCTCCAGCGCATCCACCAACGTGTCGCTCTGGGGGCCTCTCCGGACGTGCGTGGCGGGAGGCTGTGCAGCCAGCGGTGCGCAGTGGCATGCGAAGCTGACAAGATCGCCATCGTGGCGAACAATGGCGCCCCTAACGGTCCTTTTCTGCACTATTCGGGCGACTCAGACGGGCATTTAATGCCCTTGTCCCCTGCCGTCAGGGTTAGGTAGGATGCACTGTACAAGCAACTGTATCAACTACCTCGCTTTTTACGTTTTTACCCTCCTCTGCGTTGCCACCTGTCGGTGACCCCTTTAGCATATAAAAGGAGGCCCATGCGCAACATAGAGGGGGTTCGGCTCATAGGTTCGAAGCCTCAGACAGCTTGCTTCGATCCATCCGTAGCCCAGAGAACATCACACTCTCGCTTTGGAGAGCAAGAACACCAGATAATACAACCAGACAAGCAGCAGTAGGAGTGTTATCTCTCCGGAGAGCTCCGAAGCTGGGTAAACTGCTCGTGTGCCTCGCCTCGATCTGCTCTTCGTGCGATCTCCGCCCCCCCTCCGAACCGAAAGGGGCCCGGTCCGCCGGCCCCATAGGTGTTCGAGGATCAGTTTCCCTGACACGCACAAACATCAGAGATAGGATGACTAAACACGAAATACGCAACATGTTTCATTATAGGGCGGTAGCGGCCCGATACTTGGCCTGGTAACCAGGTGGAGCGATTCAGACTCGGAGGACCCTGTCGGCCCGTGATGCAGCTTTCTCCTTGGAGGCCACGACGTTAGCACCCGCCTGCGGCTTCTTGAAACAATCGTCGAGGTCAAGATCTGGGTGGCGGTAGGCGATGTTGCTCAGGACCATGAAGGGGGTGTTGCGGGCCAGCTTCCGCGACTCGGTCACGAAGCGCTAGGCCCTCCCTGCTTCATGTGCCCCCAGCTTCTCGATCAGCTCATTGAAGAAGACCCAACTTGGCGCTCGGGACCTCGTGCTGGCTGAGCGAGAAAACTGGGTTGTCCACGCCCATTTCCGCAGCCTGAGCACCAAGACGCTCAGCTATGTCGATCAGGCTCTTGATCCAGAGGTTGCTTAGGTTGACCTGGATCTTTAGGTTGTCCTCGGCATCCTGCTAGAGATGATTGGCATTTTCCAAACCCCTGGGCAACAACTTCTGACGGGACACAAGTGACTCTACCGAGCTTTCCAATGTGTCGATCCTCGACCTCAGGTCTGAGATTTTGCTGTTGGCAGCTTAAAGGCTCCGAGTCTTGGAAGAGAGTTGCATTTTCACATCGGCCTAGAGGATCTCCGCCTTCCGTGCTTCCTCCTTGTGGGCGTCAACTCCTTGGCACTCCTGGAGAGATCTTGGCGACGGACTCGGCAGCCAGATCATCAGTGAGCTTCTTTAGTTGAGCAGTAGAGTCAGCAGCAATAGCATTCAGAGCCAATTCATGCTTGTCCTCCAGGTCCTTGGTGCGCTGGCAAACAAGAGCCTCCATTTCATCATCCTTGGCACGAAGGGTGGCGTCAAGCTTCTCCTCCCAGAGGCGTCAAAGGAAGCCTTACGGTCCGCCAGACGTGCCTCATGAGCCATGTCATCCTCCCGCGTTCCCTGGAGCATCTCTTGCTACCTCAAGAGCACCTTGAATTGCTTGTCGTGCCACTCGCGCAGCTCCAAGCCCTTATCCTTCAGCTTCTGGCTCATCTTGTAGATAGATTCACGCCGCTCCTTGAGCTCCAGCCACTTCTTATTCTACCGGGCATGCATCTCCTTCACGCCCTCCGCCATGGATTCCACGAAGGACAACTCCATGGCCACGACAACTGAATCATCAACCTCTCCAGCTCCCTGATATAGCGGAGCCAAAATACGTTGGAGCTCTTTGCCAAGCTCAGCATCCATCATCAAGGGTAGGCCGGGAGCTCTAACTCTAGGTGGCGACAGCACCATGGCCAGCGTGCTCGAGGAGGATGGCGTTGTCTTAGCGGCAGCCCCGATGGTAGGTAGTGGGCCCCTGGTCTGGAGAGGGATCTTCACCTCGACAGCCACTCCCCCTGCAGGGGGGATCTCTAGAGAATGATCTGTCACCGCCAGGGAACCTTGCGCATCCTCGGTAGTGAGATCTTGTCCCTCCGGGGCAGCAATATCCATGGGCTCCTTAGCGGCAGCCTTGCCTATGTCAACCGCCACCTCCAATGGTTC
>NC_041387.1:310977837-311029174 GCF_002162155.2 Triticum dicoccoides | reverse complement strand
GAAGAAAAGAAAGAGCAAGTATAGTACCTGGAGAAGTCTGTCGGGCAGGAACCTCAGCTTCCTCGACAACAATTGTTGCCGGGCCGTGAGCTTCACCCTCTGCCATGGCAGTCCGGGCAGCCTCCAACGCGGCTGCATCCACAAAGTGTTCTACGGGGCTATCCCCAGCTTGAGTGGCGGGGGAAGTTGCCCGTCGGGGAGGGACTCGCCCTGCATCGTCTCGCCTCCACCACCTGGAGGGACAGGAGGGCCGTCTACATCGCCTCCGGCGGGTTGAACCAAGTCCTCGCTCCCAGGCCGAGGGCTGGGTTAGTGGCTCAGCACAAGAATATCTACCTCGCTCCCTGCCAAGGCCGTGCTCTCTATGCCCTTCAATGACCCAAGACTCCAGAGCTTCCTTCGGGAGCGATGGATGAGGGTTTCAGTCTCCTCCTACACCTCCCTGCAGACGACAACAAACGCAAGAGGTCAGTCAGCAAAAATATCTCGATATGCACAAGCTATTCGCAAAAGAAATCCTCCTTACTCTTCTACGATGAGCATGGAGTCCAAGTCGAACTCCATGGGAGGTGAGGGCTCCCTTCTCCTCTTTGGGGGTGCGGGGAGAGAACTCTCCGGCAGCTGCGGCGCCCGGCGCGGAGCCGGGGGATCAGACAAAGATGAGTCCTGCAAAGAACTCGAACTCGAGCTAGAGTCAGGGTCGTCCTCAATAACCGCTCACTTGGTGGAAGGGGACTTGGTCTTGGCGAGACGAGGCGATTGCTGGCATGCCACCTCAGCCTTGGAGGCTTTGGTGGTAGTCTTGTTCACCTTCCTGGCGGCTGGATCGGCAGCGGCACGCTTGTAGGTGCGCTGCTCAGGGTCCAGCTCGGGGGCTTGTGGCCCAGCCTCCGCCACCTCACCGACCTCCCCTCCCTCCTAGAGCTCTTTTGCCGCCGTGACTAAGGTGTCTAGCCCGGCAAGATTGTCCCCGGCAAGATCTTCCCCGGCAGCTCCTTCCCTGGCTTGCGTGTCGCTGGCACCTTCGGAAGAACTCCCATCCTCGGCCTTCCCCTTGCTCTTTCTGGCCTTCGCGGCATGTGCCATCTCTGCAAGGCGGGCACTCCCCAAAATATGCACCACTTCCATGGAAGACTTGGCCTTATACATCCTAGTTTCAGTCCTGGTGGCCCTCTCCTCTAGATTGCACGACCACTCGAGCTATTCATGCAGGGTGGGCAGCTGCCAAGTGCTTGCTACCCCTTCAACGTTGCAGTCCGGCATCCACTTCAGTATCAGATCCCGGGCTGAATTGATGTGCATGGGGATGATGGTTACCGGGAGCCTGGACATATCGAAGCGGCCGAACAGTTGGTCCCACAACCAAGCGTGGCCATACACCGATAGGTTGTTAGCCAAGCCAGGGAGCAAATTCATCTTGTCTGCCGCATCGCCATACAGCCACGCAGATCTATCCCTTTCCTACAACGGCAAGATGCGGCGGAGAAGGAAGTCTGCCCCCACATGCTCGATGGTTATCCCGGCAGCCCTCAAATGAGTAATCATGTTGATTGTCGGGCGCAGCCTGTCCTCAGTAAGGCCCTTGGCGTTCCAATCCTTGTCGCGCTTTACACATTCCTTCCGGGCTTCGCAGAACTCGGGAGCTTCCTTATACTTGACATAACACCAATCACCTCTCCATTCGTCCCACCTCTCGCGCTGGTACCCAGTGAGGTAATCCCAGATCTTCCTCGCCACGTGCGGCATCCAGCTAATGAGTCCAGAACGGTAAGCCCTGCTCTCCACCCGCGGGACGAAGTAATGCCGAAATAGATCCACATTGGTCTTGACTCCAACAAAATTGTCGCACAAATGTGCAAAGATGGCCATGGTCGCCATCGCGTTTGGCGTGAAATGAAGGAGGTGGAACCCATAGGTATTCATGATTGCCTCAAAGAGTAAAAAAAGGTGGGCAAAGACCACAGATGAAATAAGCACAGAAGAAACAATAGGAATCCTGCGGAACCTCCTTCCCCGCCACGATCACCGCCGGCACTCCGTGCCCTTTCTTGACGGGCCTTATCGGATTTCGGGTTCCGCAAACCCTTGATAGGTTTGAACTCTAGGGTGCGTGCGGAGATCTCAACCTACCCAGCCTGGCTACTCGCGATCCTCAAAGCCTAGCGCATCGAGCTCAAAGGGACAGAGAGACACAATAGTTTATCCTGGTTCGGGCCACCTTGAGGTGTAATACCCTACTCTAGTGTTTTGGTGGATTGCCTCGAGGGGCTGAGGATGAACTAGTACAGTAGATGAACTAGCCTCAGGAAGTGAGGTGTTCTTGAGCTCGGGAGAGCTGGTGAGGTGGTCGGGTGAGAATGGATCCGATCCCCTCTATGGTTGTGGCTAGGTCCTATTTATAGTGGCCTTGGTCCTCTTCCCAAATGTTGTCGGGAAGTGATCCCACAACGGCTGGATTTGAAGGGGGATAGGAAGTACATCCTATCCTGACTAAAGTGGTTTTCGCCAGCAAAAATCCTCTGGTCATGATGCTGCGGTGGGCTCAGCAATGACCTCCGTCCTACCGTCCTGGCGGTCTTGGTCTTGTTGCACCAGAATGGAAACCTTTGTTTGATTTCTCGGGACTCCGTAACTGTTGCTTGTCTCCTTTGCACCAAAGAGGAAACTGGTACTCTGCGCCCATTGGCGCCCGGCTGGCCTTGGTCGTCATGGCTCACGTCAGCTGAGCCTCGTGAGGTGCATCCTACATAGAAGTCTTTGCCCCTTAGGAGCCAGCCTGAGGAGGCCGGTCCCCTAGGAGGTCTTGGCGTCATCCGCCACGCAAGGCTTGGCCCCTCGCGAGGGTCTTGAGTTGTTGATGTTGAAGCTGGGTCGTACCAGGCCGTCGATGGAACCACGCAGTGGGCTGCAGGCAGGCAAGTCTGTGTAGCCCCATATCTAGAACGCCGACAGTAACCCCCGGGCCCAAGGCGCGCTCGGGCTTGGCTTCTAGGCAAAGCCAAAGGGCAAGTGCGGAGTGCCACGGTCCCTAACCGCCTGTGGCCTTGAACGACGCATGGTGATTGATGGGACGTGGGCGTCTCCACTTCCCCACGCTGCCTCGACAACCATTTGACTTGATGAATCGATGCTGCATGCAGAAGATCATCATTACACGAGGTCATGGAGGCTGGCGGTTGACCTCCCTTTGGCTATAAATGAGGGGAGGGGTAGAGCCCCCTCGCTCATCTCTTCTCCCGTCTTCTTGCTGCTCGTCCCCTTTTACTTCTCCATCTTGCTGCTGCTTCTATGGCGCCGACAAGGAGGTTTTCTGCGGCCAAAAAGGGGAAGGCTCCCAAGGAGGGGCTGATGTCGCTTCAAGCTATGTCGGTATGTACCCAAAGAGGAAGGGATGATGCAGCACAATGGCGGTAGGTATTCCCCTCAGATATGAAACCAAGGTTATCGAATCAGTAGGAGGACCACACAACACAACGTAAACAACCCCTGCACAAAAAGAACAACATCTCGCAACCCGACGTGTTAAAGGGGTTGTCAATCCTTTTCGGGGTACGACACCTAAAGATAGGCAAAGGATGTGAGGTAAACTTGTAGTAGATTAATAAATCGAATGCCAAATAAAATAAATAAGAATAAATTGCAGCAAGGTATTTTTGTATTTTTGGTTTAATAGATCTGAAAATAAATGCAAGAGAAAATATATCGCAAAGCAAATATGATGAAAAGAGACCCGGGGGCCGTAGGTTTAACTAGTGGCTTGTCTCAAGAAAAATAGCAAACAGTGGGAAAACAATTACTGTTGGGCAGTTGATAGAACTTCAAATAATTATGACGATATCCAGGCAATGGTCATTATATAGGCATCACGTCCAAGATTAATAGACCGACTCCTGCCTGTATCTACTACTATTACTCCACACGTCGACCGCTATGAAGCATGCATCTAGTATATTAAGTTCATGAGAAAACGGAGTAATGCAATAAGAATGATGCCATGATGTAGACGAGATCCATTTATCTATTGCGGCAGATATAGATCTCATCTAGTTATCCTTAGTAGCATCAATACATACGTGTCGGTTCCCTTTCTGTCACTGGGATTAAGCACCGTAAGATCGAACCCACTACAAAGCACCTCTTCCCATTGCAAGATAAATAGATCAAGTTGGCCAAACAATACCCAAATATCGGAGAAGAAATACGAGGCTATAAGCAATCATGCATATAAGAGATCAAAGAAGACTCAAGTAACTTTCATGGATAAAAACATAGATCTGATCATAAACTCAAAGTTCATTGGATCCCAACAAACACACGCCAAAAGACTTACATATAATGGATCTCCAAGAAACCATTGTATTGATGATCAAGAGAGAGAGAGAGGAAGCCATCTAACTACTAACTACGGACCCGTAGGTCTACAAAGCACCACTCATGCATCATAGGAGAGGCACGAATGAAAGTGGTGAACCCCTCCATGATGGTGTCTTGATTGGATCTTGGTGGTTCTGGACTCTGCAGCGGGTGGATCAATATTTCGTCGACTCCTCTAGTGTTTCTGGAATATTGGGGTATTTATAGAGCAAAGAGGCGGGCCGAGGGGCACCCGAGGTGGGCACAACCCACCAGGGCGTGCCTGGGCCTCCTGGCGCGCCCTGGTGGGTTGTCACCTCCTCTAGGCTCCCCACAAGTGCAACTAGGGCCCAACTTCTTCCCTTTGGTCCATAAAAAATCATCATAAAATTGTGTGGCATTTGGACTCCGTCTGATATTGATTTCCTGCGATGTAAAAAATATGCAAAAAACTGCAACTGGCACTTGGCACTATGTCAATAGGTTAGTACCAAAAAATGATATAAAATGACTATAAAATGATTGTAAAACATCCAAGAATGATAATGTAACAACATGGAACAATCAAAAATTATAGATATGTTGGAAATGTATCAGCATCCCCAAGCTTAATTCCTACTCGTTCTTGAGTAGGTAAAGATAAAAATAGAATTTTTGATGTGGAATGCTGCCTAACATGTTCATCGCATTCTTTTCTTTATAGCATGGACATATGGACTTTTATATGATTCATAGCAATAGTCTAGTTTTGACATGAAGACTTTAATACTCAAGCATACCAACAAGCAACCATGTCTTTCAAAATATCACCACTAAAGCAAGTTATCCCATCATGCTCAATCATTGATCCATTCATGAAACACACTCTAATATTAGCTACACCCAATGCTCAAATACAATCATAGTGCCCCTTAGTTGGTGCTTTATAAGAGAAGATGGAGACTCAAATTCAAAATAAAAATTCCATAAGTAAAAGAAAGGCCCGTCGCGGAGGGAAGTAGTGATTTGTAGAGGTGCCAGAGCTCAAAGCTTAAATTGAGAGATAAAATTATTTTTGAGAGGCATACTTTTCGTACCAACGAAAATGACTTGGAGCATCCCAACACTTTCCATACTAGATACATCATAGGTGGTTCCCAAACAGAAAATGAAGTTTATTCCTTTCACCACCATAACTTTCACTTTCCATGGCTAACTGTATCCACGGGTGCCTTCCATACCAACACTTTCCAAGGAATTTATTATTGACAACACAAAGTAAATTCATTTTTCATTTTGGGACTAGGAATCCCTAGTACATTTGTCGTACTCTCGTGCAATGACAAGTGAATAAACACTCATTGTGAGAATAACACATCTAGCATGGAAAACCCTTTACCGCCTCGCGAGTAGTAGAGCACACAAAAGAGAAATTTATTTTGAACATTAGAGATGGCACATGCAAATTTCCATAGAACGGCATGGAAATACTGCATATAGGTAGTATAGTGGACTCGTATGGGAAAACTGGTCTAAAGGGTTTTGGATGCACAAGTAGTGATCATACTTAGTGCAAAATGAAGGCTAGCAAAAGATTGAGAAGCGACCAACCAAAAAGGCAAGAATCTCGTACCCAAGCATTAAGCATAAGTAACACCGAATTACGCACCATAAGTAGGATATAAATTTCATTGCATAACTATTGACTTTAGTGCTTGCATAAGGAACACAAACCTTAACATCAATATTCTTACTAAAGCACAATTACTCATCAACATGACTCACATATCGTATCGTCATATCCCAAAACCATTACTAAGAATCAAGTTTATTTGTCCAATGATCTTCATGAAAGTTTCTATTATATCCTACTTGGATATCTATCACTTTGGGACTATTTTCATATGTTGCTTTTGATAAGCTCAAACAAATATAAGTGAAGATCATGAGCATACTTTTTTATTTCTTTCAAAATAATCTGAGTGCAGCAAGAGAGAATTTCTTACAAAATTTCTAACTCCCAAATAAATCTAAGTGAAGCATGGGAGCATTTCTTCAAAAATAACAAAGCACACCGTGCTCAAAAAGATATAAGTGAAGTACTAGAGCAAATCCATGGCTCTAAAAATTTAAGTGAAGCATACAAGCAAGCATAGCATAATTGTTGGCTCTCTCGAAAGGGTATGTCCAGCAAGGATTCAAAACTTAATACACAAGGCAAAACAATCAAAGACTCATATCATACAAGACACTCCAAGAAAAACTCATATCATGTGATGAATAAAAATATAGTTTCAAGTAAAATACCGATGGTTGTTAGAAGAAAGAGGGGATGCGACTCGGGGGCATCCCCAAGCTTAGTTGCTTGCTACTTCTTCGAACATTATCTTGGGGTGCCTCAGGCATCCCCAAGCTTAGCCTTTTGCTAATCCTTATTCCTTCATCCATCGTAAGATAACCAAAAACTTGAAAACTTCAATCACACAAAACTCAAACAAAACCTTCGTGAGTTCCCTTAGTATAAGAAACCAAACCACTACTATAAGTACTGTAGCAAACCTACTCTTATTTTGTTTTTGCATTATACCTACTGTATTGCAACTTTTCTATGTCAAAAACTCATTAAAGAAAACCATAGAATCATCAAAACAAGCACACAACGCAAAGAAAACAGAATCTCTCAAAAACAGAATAGTTTGTAGCAATCTGAAAAACTCAAATACTTCTGTAACTACAAAAATTATGAAATAAATTTGTGGACGTGAGTAATTTGTCTATTAATCCTCGTCATAAAGAATCAACTTAAAATTACTCTACTGTAAAAATTGACAACGAATCTCGTGAGCGCAAAAGTTTCTGTTTTTCAGCAAGATCAAATAAACTTTCAGCTAGGTCTTCCCAATGGCATTGCTTGGCACAAACACTAACTAAAACACAAAAAACACAATCATAACACTAGCATAATTGTGATAACACTCAAGAACAAAAAGTAAAAAGAAAAAATAAATTTTATTGATTGGGTTGCCTCCCAACAAGCGCTATCGTTTTACGCCCCTAGCTAGCATAACGCGTAGGATCTAAGTTTTGTCATCTTTGGTTCTAGATCCATGAGATGCCCTCATCATTAATTCATATGGTGGCCTAATTATTGTTATAGGGAACTGTTCCAGTCCCTTCCTTAGTCTAAATTGAAATTTAATATTGCCTTCTTTCATATCAATCACGGCACCAATAGTACGCAAAAACTGTCTATGAAGAATAATTGGACAAAACGGATTGCAATCAATATCAAGAACAATAAAATCTATGGCACATAATTCCTATTTGCAATAATAAGAACATCATTAATCCTTCCCATAGGTTTTTTAATAGTAGAATCCGCTAAGTGCAAATTTAAAGAGCATTCTTCAATATCGGTAAGTCCACGCACATCACATAAAGATTTCGGAATTGTAGAAACACTAGCACCCAAGTCACATAAAGCAAAACACTCATAATTTTTTATATTTACTTTGATAGTAGGTTCTCACTCATCATGCAATTTTCAAGGAATTGAAACTTCTAATTCCATTTTTGTTCGAAAGCTTTCATCATGGCATCAACAATATGTTTAGTAAAAGCTTTATTTTGTTCATTGGCACGGTGTTAATTTATCATGGACTACAACAAACAAATACAATCAACCAAGGAGCAACTATCATAATTAAAGTCTTTGTAATCCAAAATAGTGGGCACATCACTAGTTAAAGTCTTGACCTCTTCAAACCCACTTTTATCAATTTTTTCAACAAGATTTTCACCCTCCAAAATATGGGGATGCCTTCAACCTAAAGTTGACTCTTCTCCAGTCCCTAATTCATCAATCTTAATTTTACTAAACAAGGAATCAATAGAAGAAACACCAATCATTTTAAGATCTTCATCACTTTTGAAGAAGAAATCACTAGAAAATGCTTTTTCTAAAAATTCTCTTTTAGCTCTAAGCATAGCGGTTCTTTTCTTACTTTCATCCATAGAAACATAAAGAGCTTTAATTGATTCGTCTACTTTAGGCACAAAATTTTTCATCTTGAGTTTTTCCACACCATGAGCAATTCTATCAACACTTCTAGACAAATCATCAATCTTATTCAACTTTTCTTCAATGGAAGTGCTGAAAGCCTTTTGTGTGTTGATAAATTCTTTAATATTATTCTCAAAATCAGAGGTATTCATATTATTATTGTAAGATTGATTTCCATAGGAATTACCATAATTATTAGAGGGGTTACTAGGAAAAGGCCTAGGATTAAAATTACCTCTATAAGCATTGTTGTTGAAATTATTGCGAGAAATAAAATTCACATCTATGGCATCACTATTTTGCTCAATCAAAGTAGACAAAGGCATATCATTAAAATCAATAGAAGCACTTTTACTAGCAACCAATTTCATAAGAGCATCAACTTTTTCACACAAAGAAGAAATTTCTTCAACCGAATTAACTTTTTTGCTAGTAGGAGCCCTTTTAGTATGCTATTGCGAATAATTTGCCATAATATTATCAAGAAATTTGATGGCTTCACCCAAGGTAATTTCCATAAAAGTACCACCCACGGCGGAATCTAAAAGATTACCAGAAACAAAATTCAACCCCGCATAAAAATTTTGTATGATCATCCAAAGATTTAACCCATGAGTTGGGCAATTACTTAGCATCATTTTCATCCTTTCCCAAGATTGTGCAACATGCTCATGTTCAAGTTGCTTGAAATTCATGATCTGGGTTCTAAGGGAAGTAATTTTTGCGGGAGGAAAATACTTAGTGATAAAAGCATCTTTGCACTTATTCCAATAATCGATACTATTGCGAGGCAAAGAAGAGAACCAAATTTTTGCAGAATCACGCAATGAAAATAGAAATAATTTCATCTTGACCACATCATTGTCCACATCTTTTTTATTTTGCATATCGCATAATTCCATGAAGGTATCAAGATAGGACGCGACATCCTCATTAGGAGTACCGAAAAATTGGTCTTTCATAACAAGATTCAGCAAAGCAATTTTAATATCACAAGTCTCCGCACTAGTGGCGGGAGGAGCAAGCAGAGTGCCAATAAAATCATTGTTGTTGGTATTTGAGAAGTCACATAGTTTGGTGTTCTCTTGAGTCATGATGACCACACAACAAGATTGCACTCAAAAACAGATCCGACAAGAAAACGACGAACGAAAAAAGAGAGGCGAATAAAATGGCAAATTTTTTTGATGTGGGGAAGAGGAAAATGTTGGGCAAATGGAGAATAATGTAAATTGCAAGGAGATGAGATATGTGATTAGGAACCTGGTTGATGTTGAAGATCCTCCCCGACAACCGCGCCAGAAATTCCTTTCGATGTCGCTTGAAGCTACGTCGGTATTTCCCCAAAGAGGAAGGGATGATGCAGCATAGCGGCGGTAGGTATTTCCCTCAGATATGAAACCAAGGTTATTGAACCAGTAGGACAACCAAGCAACACCACGTAAACAGCCCCTGCATACAAAGAACAACACCTTGCAACTCGACGTGTTAAAGGGGTTGTCAATCACTTTCGGGGTACGGCGCCTCAAGATAGGCAAAGGACGTGATGCAAATTTGTAGTAGATTGATAGATCGAACGTCAAATAAAATAAATAAGGATAAATTGCAGCAAGGTATTTTTGTATTTTTGGTTTAATAGATCTGAAAAATAAATGCAAGAGAAAATAGATCGCGAAGCAAATATGATGAAAAGAGACCCGGGGGTCGTAGGTTTCACTAGTGGCTTCTCTCGAGAAAAATAACAAATAGTGGGAAAACAATTATTGTTGGGAAATTGATAGAATTTCAAATAATTATGATGATATCCAGGCAATGATCATTATATAGGCATCACCTCCAAGAGTAGTAGACCGACTCCTGCCTGCATCTACTACTACTACTCCACACATCTACCGCTATCCAACATGCATCTAGCGTATTTATTTCATGAGAAAACGGAGTAATGCAATAAGAATGATGACATGATGTAGACGAGATTCGTTTATCTATTGCGGCAGATATAGATCTCATCTTGTTATCCTTAGTAGCAATGATACATACGTGTCGGTTCCCTTTCTGTCACTAGGATCAAGCACCTTAAGATCGAACCCACTACAAAGCACCTCTTCCCATTGCAAGATACATAGATCAAGTTGGCCAAACAAAACCCAAATATCGGAGAAGAAATACGAGGCTATAAGCAATCATGCATATAAGAGATCAAAGAAGACTCAAATAACTTTCATGGATAAAAACATATATCTGATCATAAACTCAAAGTTCATCGGATCCCAACAAACACACCGCCAAAAGAGTTACATCATATGGATCTCCAAGAGACCATTGTATTGATAATCAAGAGTGAGAGAGGAAGCCTTCTAGCTACTAACTACAGACCCGTAGGTGTACAAAGAACTACTCACACATAATAGGAGAGGCACCAATGGAAGTGGAGAACTCCTCCATGACAGTGTCTAGATTGGATCTTGGTGGTTCTGGACTCTGGGGCGGATGGATCAATATTTCGTCGACTCCTCTAGGGTTTATAGAATATTGGGGTATTCGTAGAGCAAAGAGGCAGTCTGGGGGCACCCAAGGTGGGCATAACTCACCAAGGCGCGCTTGGGCCTCCTGGCGCGCCCTGGTGGGTTGTCCCCTCCTTGGGACTCCCCCCAGGTGCAACCAGGGCCCAACTTCTTCCTTCTGGTCCATGAAAAATCATCATAAAGTTGTGTGGCATTTGGACTCCGTATGATATTGATTTCCTGCGATGTAATAAACATGCAGAAAATAGCAACTAGCACTTGGCACTATGTCAATAGGTTATTACCAAAAAATGATATAAAATGACTATAAAATGATTGTAAAACATCCAAGAATGATAATATAAAAGCATGGAACACTCAAAAAGTATAGATACGTTGGAGACGTATCGGGGGCCAGCTTCTCCGCCTCCCAAGAGATGCCACAGCCGTCTCTGCAAGCACCCCGCGACCCCTGCGGTGGCCCCGAGGGGGCGCGGGCGCACATCCCCAAGGGCCAACATCTTCCTTGGCGCTCGTGGTGGTACTTCTTCTCACGGCAGGGGACATCGGCTCCGGGGCAGCCCCCACGATGAGGGGAGGCGCGCCGTGGTTGTGCGCCGTCCTCTCCCATGCTTCTCCTTGCTGGACGTGCTCCCGGAGTTTGTGGTCTGGTCGGAGGTGCCCGCCGGCACCTCGCTCCGGCTCCCGCACTTCTTCTCCGGTGAGCTTCCATCCTCGGGGATCGATGGCCTCTGGCTGCATGCTGACGGCTGCTGTAGCAGGGCCTCGTGGGTGGGGACTGAGGTCGCCGCCACGGGCAGCATGGTCTTGACCCGTGGCTGGCAGACATTCGCCCGCGCACGATGCCTGAGCGGGAGGTGCACCCTCCACTTCAAGTACGACGGCCTGGAGAACCTCTTCGTGAGGGTGTTCAGGGAGGACGGCCGTCGCCTGGGGTGCTTCCCAGAAGACGGCAGCGACGACAAGGGCGACGAGGATGAACTTCGCCTTGGCAATGTTCGCTCCTCCCCCCGCAGCGGCAGCTCTTCCTTGGATGAGAGCTCGAGTAGCAGCAGCTACGACCAGCCCCCACGTCGTCGAGCTCGGATCGAGGGCAGCGGTGGATCGTCCCGCCACCATGCTCCAGTGAAGCAGGAGGGAAGCCAGGCATGAGCTCGGGGCTGCCGAACTTGGACTTGAGACCTGCCGCGGCCTCGGGCCGCTTCCAGGTGAACTGATGGAGCATGGGGGCACCTTGAGGTGCTGCTTGAGGACGCGGCGCTGGCGCTGGATCCGCGCGCCCTTGGGCCTTTTTTGTTTAGCCTTTCCTTTCTTCTGCAATTCTAAAAAAGTAGTATGCCCTGCTGGGGTGTGTAATGAACTATGGCAGCTATGCCCCTTTTATGCAATGCCTATTATCTTAATGGCGTGCCAAAGGAAGACAATGCCTATTATGCAATGTCTGACAAAGCGGTACTTGGCGGTCTTCGAAAAACACTGGTAGTCGCGGTACGCGTTCTTGACGATTTCGTAGACATGGCAGGGGTACTTGACGCATCCATGGAAGGGTATTGGCGTCCTTGGCGGATGAAAACCACGATGCGAGGTGGTGGCTTGGGGTCAAACGACCGAGGCAAGGTGGCGCAGGAAGGTGAGGCTGGCGCAGGAGCTTGGGGGCACGGGTGGCATGGCACTGAGCGACGAGCTGCTGCTGCTTGATGCAGACAAAGGCAGCCAGGGGACGCGGAGGAGGCCGGGAAGGCGGGGATGAGCACCCAGGTGCAGAGGTCGTCGGAGCTTGGCGCGGATCCGAGTGGCGAGGCCAGCACGGGACTTGGATCCGCCAGTGGAAGAGATGAACGGCGCGGCGGAGCTCGGGGAGACCATGGCGTTGAGCTCCTGTTGGTAGCGATGACGAGAGGCGGCGGCACTCCTGGCAATTGATGAAGAGGGGGATGTCGGAGAATGGAGCAATGACGGGGCGGCCAGGCGGTCCGTGATGGGGCCGCCGGAGTTGGCCGCTCCGTTGGTAGCACGGAGGCCGAGCGCGGCTCGATGGCGAGTGTGGGGGTCGGGCGCGAGGTTCTACTCCTCACTCTTTCTCTATGGGAGGCAGTGCGAGGGAGGAGATGAGAGGGAGACGGGGATCGGGCGATGGGTGTGTGACGTCGCGGGAGGAGAACGAAGGGAGAGATGGGGATCAAGCAATGGTCGGGCTAGGGTTAGGTAGGGGTGCGAGCTGGGCTTAGGAGGGTTAGTTGGGCCGCTGGTTGGGCCTCGTCGAGCAGGCCGAGCTGCGGCTGCTCTCCTTCTTCTTTCTCCGAAAAACAGAAAAATGTCAAAGAAGAAAAAGAAGAAGAAATGAAGGTAGAGATAGAATTTGGGCATGGGGATTATTTTCCCGGACTCACAAAAATGTGAGGAAGTTGACAAAAATAGACCGAGGATTTTTAGAGGAAATCAAAATCCACATTTGTTTGATTTAACTCAGACAAGTTTGAATTTTGAAACCCATTCGAATGAAATCCAAATGGGTTGAAATTATAGGGGGCTGACCCTACACACCAGATGTGATTATTGGCGGATTTGGAACATTTATGGAGAAGTAAAATTGCTACTCAATTTTACTAAAAGGTCAAAAAGGAAGGATAGAAAGTTGAGTCGGATAAAATAAGAGTTGAAGAATAATGCAAATTTGTTACGGGTGATTTCCAGTTAATGGAATATTTATTATAGCTCCCTAATAATATTGGGAGTATATGTTTTAAAGAGAAATCACCATGTGAATTCCCTCGATTTAAATGGATCGAAGATCCATACAGTTTATTTAGTTGAGTTTTAAAATTAAATGACATGATGGCATGATGCAATGCGAAAGATGCGATGATGAAAGTAACAAACAAAACAGATCACACGACGAAACTCGGAGTAGCTGGAAGTCTTCTGGAGCGTCGGTCTCGGGGCATCACAGCTCTCCCACACTAACACAGGATCTCGACCCGAGATCTTAGGGATGGCAACGGAGAAAAGCGGAAAAGGAAGAGGAGAGGTAAAACTAAGTTGCTTCTTCGACCAATGAGTGAAACCAAAGAACCATGAGAGGTTGAAAAGTTCAAAGAAAGAACATAACAGAGTTGAACACAATTGAGAGCACTGCGGTAGAAACTAGAAACAAGGAACACCATTTGAACCTTGGAGGTTGCAAAGCTATGAATGACGAGTACAATGGACAAGAAGGAATTGGAACCACTCTAGTTGAAACGAGATAAACAAGGAACAAGGAAGAACAAATTCGGACAACACTCCGGTTGAAAAGAGATGCATGACTTGATAAAATGAAAATAACTTGAAGAGATGACACAACAATCTAGTTAAATGGATAAGCACGAAAAGAACACGATCCTCAATACGAGAAGATGAGTCAAGAGAGCAACATCACAATGCCTCCGGAAGAAAAATAGAAGATAGATCATTGGAATAACAGAATGAAGAAGAAAATGGAAACTTCTTCCACAACTGAGCTTGGAAAGTACCCTTCCAAGAAGGTTATAACGGAGTTGTTGGAAAACCAACAAAGAAACGAATAGGCTTGTAGAGGGCTTATGGAAAACATCCCAAGACTATGAGGTGACAACCAATCACTAATGGAAACCATTGATTTGATTGAGAGAACGAAAGTGATGAAAAACTTCTTCATCGAGATGAGAAGGAGAAAACTGGATCATTGATAAGCACCACAAATAGGTACATTCCTTAGGGAAGGTTGTAGTGAAATATAACCCAATATAACTCCAACAAAAGATTGATTGGTTGAAAAGATCTCTTGAACGAACAAAAAATGATGGATTTAAATATGTCACTCTTGAAAACTTGTGAATCATGAAACACGAAGGAAAAATTATCAAGAATGACCTAACACCGCCTCAAAAGATAAGGTAGGAAGAATTGCACTTTGGATGCAAGATGAAGAACGCTTGAACTCCTCAAAACAAAACATGTGTTGAGCACCATGTTTAGTTTTGAGTATAGCTTGGCGGATCTTAGCTTCGAGAGAAATCTTGAAGAACAATTGAAGAATGAAAAGAATCCTTGACAAACCACCATGGAAAACTCCAGTAATAAAAGGATGATAGAAAGAAAGAGAAGTTGAAAACACAAGGTGAAGCTTTTCAATGATTTAGGTGGAGCTTTGCGACGATATAACCGAGAAAACTTGGAACTCCGGAAAAGGAAAAGATGAAACACTAGAACCGAGAATTACTTCATCACGAACAATCTCCAAAAGAAAAGAGTTGAATCACCTCAAGGAAATAATAATAAGATTTATTGTATGCTTATCGTTCATCAAATTATATTGATGACAAGCAATGGATTTGGCATACTACTTATTCCCATAGAAATGATTAAGAGAGATATAGCGCAAACTTGAGAAGGTATTGATGGAACCACCGGTGGGATTTGGAAACAATGGATGAATTGATATGATAACGAAGGAATGAAATCTTGAACGAACCACCGTATGAATTGAAAATGAAAGTAGGAAAGGCACAATTCACCGGAAAGAATTGGAAAACGAATGAAGATACTTGAGGGGATTTAGATACATGAGAACAAAGAGATCATGTACTGATTAGAGGGTATACTTGAACGATCCACCGGTAAGATTTTGACAACAAGAGCTGAAGGCTGAGAATGAGGAATTTTGACATGATGGCCTTTGGAGGAAAGGAATGAAAACAACTCATGAAATGCTCCGGATGGGTGAAAAGAATTCTCACAATCGAAAGCAATTATGAGAGGATGGTATAAAGCTAGAACCATGAATCTCTGGAAGAACGGGTAAGGATTTAAGAGGAACTCTTCTTCAGTCTTCAAAATCCGAGAATGACGACGAGAAACACCACCATGAATTGTTGAGACACTCCGGAATGAAAACTAGAAAGGTTGAACCAACGATGAAAGAATTTGAAAGATCTTGGAGAAAGACATTTGACTGATGATAATTCATTCTTACGTCAAACTTTGAAGTGAATTTGGGAATAGCTCCGAGAAAATTAGGAGAGTAAGGTAAGATCCTAGAAAAAGACCTGTGGGTTAGGGCCCACTAAAAAGATACACCGTTGAATGATTGATTGAAAGGGGGGATTGCACCAGTTGAATTAAATGGCTTGAATAAGATAACAACCTCAAAATAACTTGAATGGATTGAGAATGGAAACACCAATCTTTTGAGATATCTTCAACACTCCGGATATGAACTGGGAGAGGTGAATAAATAAGAGAGCCTTGGATAAGAAATTCACACGGGAAGATATGTGAAACAAAAGGAAGACATATGATCAACACCGAAGCTTGAAATTAATCCACCGGAGAAGAAAAGAGACGAAGAATAATAAACTTGAAGCTCCGCTAGTATCTTCCTAAGAATCATCAGATAAGAACATTGGTGGAAAATAATGGAGAGACTTTCCATCAATAAAAGGATACTTGATTAAGAAATCTGAGTCCTTGAAGAAAAGGGTGGGAGGGCGGGAAAATAAAAGCAACTTGGGAAGATGGAATGGATACCATTGAGAAAACTTATAAATGATCTTGCAGATGGGGAGAATGATCAGATCCACTTGAAGAGAAGCACGCTGGTTGGAAAAGAATTAACATGACGGCCTCGATGATCAAGAAGAATTAGTATTCACATAGCAATATGAGAACACCGTTTAGGAAAGGTATGGATTCAACATTTGACTTCGAAGCAACTCGAATACAACAAATAAAACAAAACAAAGGATTTGTCTTGCAGAATAAGTCAAAAACAAACATATGATAGAGATTTCATCCAAAGTTTTCGTGGTGGGGCCCACATGGGCTCGATCGTACAACACCATCATGTACAAGGCAGTGCACATGACATACGAAGCATGCCCGAGTCGGCATAGCCAAGGACTCATTAAGACACAACGAGACCACTGTAAAAAATTACTGTGGATAGGCGGACCACTAGACGTCGAACCCCAATCTCATATCATGCATTTGTCGGAAAGAAAAAAAACCAGAGCTCCTTGAATTCCCACCTATAAAACTGCCAAAACTTTCTGGTTATGCAATCTGGTGTTGGGGATACAAGGGAAGCAATAAATCTCACCCAAACAAACAATCCCTACATCCAGTTGTATCCATCCGTCAACACATAACCAAGAAAACTCCGGAAATCATGTACCTCTACCTTCGAAAAGCATGTGTTATACTAGTTATGGCAATACTCCCGAACTCCCGCCCCAGTACTGGGTGGCGTTGAGGTTATCTCACCAACAACTGCATAAAATAGAATTTCAATGTCGGCGAAACTCAAGTATTCTAGAACTGCAACGATAAAATTGTGAGGACAACACCTCGGAGCTCAACTCCCCGGGACAT
This sequence comes from Triticum dicoccoides, assembly GCF_002162155.2. NCBI lineage: Eukaryota > Viridiplantae > Streptophyta > Magnoliopsida > Poales > Poaceae > Triticum > Triticum dicoccoides. Next base: position 311,011,864 of record NC_041387.1, on the reverse strand, counting down.
TGCCACAACCCCTAAATGTCATGAGGCACCAAGAACAATGTTCTCATCACAAAACTATCAGAATGATTCCAAGATACCCACGTGATCCTAAAAAAAATTTAGTGAAATTTGAGGAGAGGAAAGTCAAAACATCTACGTCAGGAGGCCTCACCTCAGCGAGAGGAGTAAAAAGAATCCTACTCTCTGATATATATAATCCTATGACTCAAAACATTTTGTTCTAGACTCAACAACGTCAGTGATTCGATCAAGCAGGGGGCTCCTAAGTCGGGGATGGCTCTGATTACCAACTTGTAATGCCCATGATGCGGCTATATCTCCCATGTGTCAAGGCACGACTTAGATGCATAACCGCATTGTGGTTTTGTCGCATGAAGGGTCATCTTCACACAATCTCATGGAATGAACAAGAAAGGGATAAATATAGTTGGGTTACAATCGCCACTTCACACAATGAACAAATGATTCATACATCATTCAGAGTACACACATAGTCCGACTATGGACAAAACCAAATGAAAAGAAGATAACCCCAAATGCTAGATCCCCGATCGTCCCAACTGGGCTCCACTACTGATCATCTGGAAAAGACACATAGTAACGGCCAAGGTACTCATCGAACTCCCAACTGAGCTCGGTTGCATCACCTGCACTGGAATCATCGGCACCTGCAACTATTTTGGTAGTATCTTGTGAGTCACGAGGACTCAGCAATCTTAAAACCTGCAAGATCAAGACTATTTAAGCTTATGGGTAGGATGTGGTAATGAGGTGGAGTTGCAGCATTTGATAAGCAAAATATGGTGGCTAAAGGCGAGTGCAAGAGTAAGAAGAGAAACTACGCAACGGTCATCATCTAGAAGTGATCAAGAAGTGATCCTGAAGACTACTTACGTTCAATCATAACCCAAATCGTGTTCACTTCCCGGACTCCGCCAAGAAGAGACCATCATGGCTACACACGGAGTTGATGCATTTTAAATAAGTCAAGTGTCAAGTTATCTACAACCGGATATTAACAAATTCCCATCTGCCACATAACCATGGGCATAGCTCTCGAAAGTTTCTACCCTGCAGGGGTGTCCCACTTAGCTCAACACAAGTTGTCATGGTCAGCGAAGGATATTCCTTCTCTCGGGAAGACCCGATCAGTCTCAGAATCCCGGTTCCAAGACATTTTGAAAATGGTAAAACAAGACCAGCAAGACCGCCCGACTATGCCGACGAATCCTGATAGGAGCTGCACATATCTCGTTCTTAGGGCACACCGGATGAACACTACATACAGCTAAAACCAGCTCTGAAGTTTCCCCGAGGTGGTGCTGCAAGTGGCTCTAGTTTGGACAAACACTTAGAGAAGCACTGGCCCGGGGGGGTTAAAATAAAGATGACCCTCGGGGCTGCAGACCCCAAGGGAGGGTTATAGGTTGTTAGGCAAATGTAAAACCAAAGTTGGGCCTTGCTGGAGGAGTTTTATTCAAAGTGAATTGTTAAGGGGTTCCCGTAAACCCGACCGCATAAGGCGCACAAAATCAAGGAACATAACACTGGTATGATGGAAACTAAGGCGGCAAGAGTGAAACAAAACACCAGGCATAAGGCCGACCCTTCCACCCTTTAACAGGTATATAGATGCATTAATTAAAATAAGAGATATTGTGATATCCCAGCATAATCCTGTTCCAACACAGAGCAATCTTCAACTTCACCTGCAACTAACAACACTATAAGAGGGGCTGAGCAAAAGCGGTAACTTAGCCAAACAACGGTTTGCTAGGAAGGTGGGTTAGAGGCTTGACATGGCAATATGGGAGGCATGGTAAACAAGTGATAGGTTGCGCAACATAGCGATAGAACGAAGCAACTAGCAAGCAAAGATAGAAGTGATATCGAGGGTAATGGTCATCTTGCCCGAGATCCCGCTAGGAAGAAGATCGAATCCATGAAGTAGACGAACCAACGTAGTCGAACGAATCCTAACAACTCCGAAACAAAACCGAAGCTAACGAGAGAAGCAAACCGGAAAGAAGCAAACAACATGGTAAACACACAAGCATAAACATGGCATTATGCGTAACCAAGTATGATGCATCTCCTGTTTAAAGAGGCATGGCATAGCAAAGTGCAACAAACAATACTACAAGTTAAGTGGAGCTCAATATGCAACAAGTTGCACATTGACAAAACACCACATTCAATTATTTAATTCTCTTTCGTTTATGTACCCAACAATATTAAATGTTGTTAAACATGGCAAGAGGTGAAACATAAGTAAACTAACTATTTAGGCAAGTTTTAATGAGGCCGGAAACAACAAACAACATTTCCGGAAAATCACCATATGTTATTTAGCAATTTAAAGCAAACAACAATTTTAAACATTTTAAATGCTGTTATCATGATGTGGATGACATATGCAAGTTTTAAGAAATTTTATGAAAATGTTGACATGAGCAAGTTATGAAGCATTTGGTCACCATGGTGGAACGAAAGGGGTGTCACAGCAACGACAACGGAAATGGTGCCACCGCAACATTCCGGTGATCCGACAACTCCTCGAGATGCTGGTGCAAAGGAAATTGTGGATGTACGGAACATGCAAAAGATGGTGGGGTGATCCCGGCAACCGGGTGTCCCACATGTCGGCGCCATGGCAAACAAGGAGGAACGTGCAATGACAGCTTGGGCATGGTGCAAACATGAGTCTCTCATACAACACATGCATACATCCACGGACGGTCGTCTCATTGGTTATACCTTCGAAGCGTGCATTTTCGGAGCGGTTTGAGTTCGAAGCGGCGCAGAGGAAGTAGACATTCTTGGAACGCTCGTAGTGGAAGTAGTTGTACATGTTCGTTTTTGCAGAGGTACTTGAAGAATGCAACGTCTTCGGGGCGACGGTAGTGGTACACACGACGTCGGGGTACTTGTCGGTCCGGCCTTGGCAGTGTAGATGTACACGATGTCGAGGTACTTGTCGCATCACCAAGTGTAGTCGTACACGTTCGGACCAGAACTTGGCATATCCATGTACTTGGCGCTCCGGTGTGGTAGTCGTTCGAGCGTCTGACAAAGCGGTACTTGGCGGTCTTCAACAAACACTGGTAGTCGCGGTACGCGTTCTTGACGATTTCGTAGACGCGGCAGGGGTACTTGACACATCCACCGAAGGGTATTGGCGTCCTTGGCGGATGAAGACCACGGTGCGAGGTGGTGGCTTGGGGTCAAACGACCGAGGCAAGGTGACGCAGGACGGTGAGGCTGGCGTAGGATCTTGAGGGCGCGGGTGGCATGGCACTGAGTGACGAGCTGCTGCTGCTCGATGCAGACAAGGCAGCCAGGGGACGCGGAGGAGGCCTGGAAGACAGGGATGAGCGCCCAGGTGCAGAGGTCGTCCGGCTTGGCACGGATATGAGCGATGAGGCTAGCGCATGACTTGGATCCGCCAGTGGAAGAGATGAACGGTGCGGCGGAGCTCGGGGAGACCATGGCGTTGAGCTCCTGTTGGTGGCGACAAAGAGAGGCGGCGGTGCTCCTGGCAGTTGACGAAGAGGGGGATGTCTGAGAATGGAGCAACGACGGGGTGGCAAGGCGGTCCGTGGTGGTGGCGAAAGGGCGTGATGGCGATGGGGCCACCGGAGTTGGCCGCTCCGGTGGTACTATGGAGGCCGAGCGCGGCTCGATGGCGAGTATGGGGGTCGGGGCGAGGCTCTGCTCCTCTCTCTTTCTCTATGGGAGGCAGCGCGAGGTAGGAGACGAGAGGGAGATGGGGATCGGGCGATGGGTGTGTGACGGCGCACGAGGAGAACGAAGGGAGAGATGGGGATCGAGCGATGGTTCGGCTAGGGTTAGGTAGGGGTGTGAGCTGGGCTTACGAGGGTTAGTTGGGCCGCTGGTTGGGCCTCGTGGCCTGTTGGGAGCAGGCCGAGCTGCGGCTGCTCTCCTTCTTCTTTCTCCCCAAAACAAAAAAATGTCAAAGAAGAAAAAGAAGAAGAAATGAAGGTAGAGATTGAATTTTGGCATGGGGATTATTTTCCTGGACTCACAAAAATGTGAGGAATTTGACAAAAATAGACTGAGGATTTTTAGAGGAAGCAAAATCCACACCTGTTGGATTTAACTCGGATAAGTTTGAATTTCGAAACCCATTCGAATGACCTCCAAATGGGTTGAATTTATAGGGGGGTGACCCTACACACCAAGTGTGATTTATGGGCAGATTTGGAACATTTATGGAGAAGTAAAATTGCAACTCAATTTTACTAAAAGGTCTAAAAGGAAGGATAGAAAGTTGAGTCAGATAAAAGAAGAGTTGAAGAATAATGCAAATGTGTTATGGGTGATGTCCAGTTAATGGAATATTTATTATAGCTCCCTAATAATATTGGGAGTATATGTTCTAAAGAGAAATCACCATGTGAATTCCCTCGATCTAAATGGATCGAAGATCGATAAAGTTTATTTAGTTGAGTTTTAAAATTAATGACATGATGGCATGATGGCATGATGCAATGCTGTCGGGGAAACTGATCCTCGAACACCTATGGGGCCGGCAGTCCGGGCCCCTTTCGGTTCGGCGGGGGGCGGAGATCGCACGAAGAGCAGATCGAGGCGAAGCACACGAGCAGTTTACCCAGCTTCGGAGCTCTCCGGAGAGATAACACTCCTACTGCTGCTTGTCTGGTTCTATTCTGTTCTTGATCTAGAGAGAGAGCGTAGTGTCTTTCTGGGTTACAAATGAGTCGAACCGAACCCCAAACCGAACCCCCTCTACGTTGCGCATGGGACTCCTTTTATACGCCAAAGGGGTCACCGACAGGTGGCAACGCAGAGAAGGGTACAAATGTAAAAAGTGAGGTGGTTGGTACAGCTACTTGTACAGTGCACCCTACCTAACCCTGACGGCAGGGGACAAGGGCATTAAAGGCCCGTCTGAGTCGCCCAAACAGTGCAGAAAAGGACCGTTAGGGGCGCCACCGTTCGCCACGATGGCGATCTTGTCAGCTTCGCATGCCACTGCGCACCGCTGGCTGCACAGCCTCCCGCCACGCGCGCCTGGAGAGGCCCCCAGAGCGACACGTTGGTGGATGCGCTGGAGCGTGGGTACAGAGTGGCCGCCTGCCGCGGCAAGCGCCTTACCGCTGTTGTTGTCTTGTCGGGTCCGGAAGCTTGTCGCTCACCGGGCCTCGAGGTACCTTGGTTGGTCTTCCCGGCAAGCTCCTCTTGCCGGGGCCTTGTTGCCTTGCCGGAGCGCGTGGCGCATCGCGGCAAGTTCCTTGGAGTGCCTCGGTTGGCCTTCCCGGCAAGCTCCTCTTGCCGGGGCCTTGTCTCCTGAGCTTAAATACTTTGTTCTTGAATGGCTCCAAGGGAACCTTGGAGGATCTTGGCGTTCGCCCGGCAAGCCTTGCCGCGGGGTGCTGCAACTGCCCGTGCACAAGTTCGGGGTACTAGGGTACCCCTATTCTAGTACACCGACAGGAGCCCCCGGGCCTAGGCCAGACACAGTGCCGAGCGCTGTTGGGCCAGGCCCAAGACAGGGCACAGGCACACGCGGACTGGGCCACAACGAATCTTGCTCCGTATCCACCGCGCTCTCCCATAACGACACGCGTTGAATGCGGTATCATGGGAGAGATCGTGGGTGGTTGTTTATTCGGAAGGGCGAAACGTCTGCCCCGTCCCTCTTTATAAGCAAAGGAAACAGGGGCAGTTCGTTCCCCCTCGCTGGTTGCTGCTACTTCATCTTCACGAACCTCCGCCGCCCCCCCTTCTTCTCTAAGCCGAGAGAGCAGCGCTCCGCCCCCCATTGCCACCAGCATCACCATGCCGTCGACCTCCCTCACCACCTCCGCCATGGCCCCGAAAGCCGACAAGGGAAAGGGCGTGAAGTCGGCCGAGGCGCAGCGGCTCGCGGCGCTGCAGAAGGAGCGGGCGATCTTCTCCCCTCAGCTCGGTGTGCAGGAGCTGAGGGAGTACTTCTACCTCTTTTGGGCGATGGAGACGCGTGTGCATCCACGCACGAGGGTACTCCCGGCCGCTGCTTCGGAGCTGGCTCCAAACGGGTACCCATTCTTCGCGCTATTCTTCTATTGCGAGCTCTGCCCGCCCTTCTCGGAGTTCTTCTGGGATATCATGAACACATACGGCTTCCGCCTCCTTGACTTCACCCCCAACGCTGTTCTGACCATGGCAGTTTTTGCACATTTGTGCGAAAACTTTGTCGGAGTCCACCCCAGTGTTGCCGTTTTCCGCCACTACTTCATACCTCGGGTAGAGAGAGGAGAGCTGCTTGCCGGAGGGATTGCCTGGATCTCGAGAGTCAGCAAGAAGGAGGCGTACTTGGAGGGTGAGCTCCGCAGCAAGTGGGATGAGTGGAGAGCGGAGTGGTGCTGGATTGTCGAGGAGAATCCGCAGCCCTTCACCGTCGTGCGCCAAACTCCAATAGTGCGCGGCAATGACTGGAGCAACATGGCCCCGGAAGACGAGAGGCTGAAGACCGCCATTACTAGGATCCTTCACCTCAGGCTTGCCGGGCTCACTTTAGGCGCTGTAGGCGCAGATTTCCTCCGCCGCCGCATCGCCCCCCTGCAGGAGAGGGGGAGGCCCGCCTGGGAATTCAAGAACTCGGCGGACATCATGAGGTTGCGGCCGGGCCTCAACTACAACTTCACCGGCTTGGAGCTAGATGCAATGCTCCTGGAGTTGTTCAAACGCGACCCCCAGCACCCATTCACGCTGCCGAGGGGCGTTATCCCATTATGCAACAATTCTTCGCTTGACCGGATCCGCGCCATGATGCCGTTGTGTGATTCACACGGAATCATTCCAACTTGGCAAGAGCCTGCGGATGACGTCGTGCAAGCGTTCTTCGACAACTTGGAAGAAGTGCCGGTCCACGCTGACGAGCAGAAGAGCCTCACCCGTGACACCACCGACGAGGAGCTGCAGCGCATCGCCACTAGGGCGGAAGAGGTTGCGGCCGCAGCTACCGCGGGCGTGTTTGGGTTCACTGTGGAGGAGGCGAAGGCTGCAGAGGCGGCAAACCTTGCCGAGTGCGCGGAGTTCATTGGCGAGGAGGAGCCTGCCGGTTCCGAAGCCGAGCCGAGCGAGGCCGGCGAGGAGGAGCCCGAGCCTTCAGAAAACTTGCCGCAGGCAGAGCCCCCGGCCCCGCCAAGAAGGCGCCTTCGCAGGGCCGGGGACGCAGCGGGGCGGCTTCCGGGTCAACAGCCGCCGAGCCGTGCGACCCGCTCTACCGCGGCAAGTAATGTTGCCGCGGGAGCGCCCCACGCAACAGCGGCAACTGGAGCGGGATCTTCCCGGGCCACCGCCACCGCCCCCGCCAAGCGGGCAAGGGATCCCACTCCTCCGCCTCGCCGCACCGAAGGAGGGCCGGACTTCGATCTTTCCGCGCTCAGCTCCGACGAGGAGGAAGAAGAGTAAGTTTCTTTGGTGCTCTTGTAGTTCTTCAATCTTGTTGTTTATATCTTGTATCTGACTTGCTCCAATCTGGACTCCTTTCTTTTCAGGACGCTGGCCCAGAGAGCGGCGAAGAGGGCCAAGGCCGCGGTGATTGTCATCGAGGATGACCCCACCGTGTCAGCAGGAGGTGGGCCTGAGACCACCTTGACGGACCCGGCAATCACTCCTCAAAGCAGCCCCCAGTGCAGCCCTAGCATAAGTTCATAGTTTAGCCTTCTGCTGTTGGGCGCGCTTGAGTGCTTTTTCCTTTGTTGATATCTTGCTTGTTGATTTGTGTAGGAGCAGAGCAGCCACATCAGGAGCGCCCGGAAGCTGGTCCCGAAGTGCCATCTGCTTCGACTACACCGCCAAGGGAGGGGTTCCCGGTAAGGGAGCGCTCTCCGGCAAGGGAGAACTCTCCGGCAAGGGACAGCACCGTCGATCCTGCGGCGACTGAGACCACAACTGCAGATCTTGGCGCAGGTAATTTACTTGTCCAAAAACTTTCCCTTGGGTTCTTCTTCTTCTGATTTTCTTCTCTTGGATTTTTGATTGATTTTTCTCCCTTCTTCGTTCTTCAGACCCCTCTGCTACTGAGCCAATGGAGACAGAGGGCGCCGGCGAGGAAGGGGCCGGTGCTGATAAGACTGCCGGCAGGACGCCGCTAGGGCTGCCGCTGCAGAAGCCGGCGAGGGGTCGGGCGATCGCACTGACGACCCTGAGGCCGCAGGAGCGCCAGGCGCTGCGCCGACCACCGATCCCTCTACCGCTTCTGCGGAGCCAGGCTCCGAGAAGCCCCAGCCCGGTGCCTACTTGAAAGCCGGCGACAATATCTTCATCAAGCTACCCTGGGCGTCGAGCTCTAGGGCGCCGGTCGAGGGGGAGACTTTCGACGGGGAGGTGCTCGCATCTTCTGGACTGTCGTTGGTCGACGCGCCCAGCAGCAGTAGCGGCGAGCCTGAGGAGGAGGAGCTGCTGCGGAAGCTGTTGTCACTCTACCACGCACGGCAAACCAAGCTGGCTTCCCGGGAAGTGCTTGTCGCGAAGGCGGGAGTTGACATGGAGAAGCGCGCGGAGGAGCTCCGGGGCCACAATCAAGAAGCTCTCCGGTCCCTGGCGCAGGAGCGGGAGCGACTCGACGAGGAGCGCACGGCCTTCCTTCTCGAGAAGGCCGAAGCTGAGGAGGAGCAAAGGCTGGCTGCCGAGAAGCAGTCCGCGCGGGAAGGTGAACTAGTGCAGCGGAAGGCCAACCTCGACAGCTATGAGGAAGAGCTCGCCGAGCGCGAGCAAGCACTTGTCGGGGCGCTCAAGGAGGCAAAGGATGCTGCGGCAATTGCAGAGGCCGCCAAGAAAGAGTTGGAGGAGAAGGTGGCGCAGCTGGAGGCCAACATTGGGAAGAGCGGCGAGGAGCTTGCCTCGCTCAAGCGTGAGCGTGAGAAGGATCTGCCGCCCACGGTGAGCTGCAAGGTCTTCTCGCTGAAAGGGGCAAGGAGCTCAGCGCTGCCAAGGATTCCAAAGCAGACCTGGAGCTGAAGCTGGCCACGCTGACGCAGACGCTGGAGGCCGTCAAGGAGCGGGAGAAGACCTTGTCGGAGAAGGTCAAGGCTGACGCGGTGCTGCTAGAGAGCATTGCAGTTACCCAGAACTCGTTCAGAGACACTATGGAGCACTGGACCGAGGGTCTGGTGAACATTGCCGCAGTCATCAACGAGGAGCTGGCGCAGCTGGGGATGGAGGACTTTGGGTATCCTTCCGACGAGAGTCTTCAACCCAGCGCCAAGCTCAGCCTGTTCTTCAAGGGCGTGGCGACGGCACTCCAGCGGCTCCGGGAGAGGATCCCGAAGCAGCTGGCCGACGAGTCGCGCAAAATCTGCGCCGGGGTTCTCCAGAAGGTGCTGATGAAGGTGTCCTTCCGCAATCCAGGCCTCAGCTTCACCAACGTCCTCAGGTCCTTGCCGCCTGACGCCGATCTGGATGCACTCAAGGCCCTTGTCGCACCCATTGTGGACATGGTGAGAGAGATCAAGAGGGTCGAGGGCGGACGCGTAGACTAGGCCGTCCATTTCTTCTTTTCCCTTGCCGCTGCTAATCATGTTATGAAAACATTCTGTTAGAGCTGCGACAAGTTATCTTGTAATATAACTTTATTTCTGTTATCAATTGCTATGTTATTTCCTCTACTAGATTCCTTCCTTTGTATGTTTTTACCCTACGCTTCTAGGGAACTTGTCGGCACAGGCACCCGAGCCGCGAGCGCTGAGTGCGGAACTTCAGCAGCCTGCTGGCGGCGCTGCTTCCGACAAGAAACCTTGTCGCGACTAGATGCAGCACACTTAAGCTGTTGAGAGGACTCGAAACAAAGTAAGGGCGCAACTAGCCACGAGTTGGTTCCTCCGCGCACAGGTTTTCCATACAAAGCAGGGTCGTTCGAGGAAGATAACTCAAAAATTTAAAAACTGATTGCTCAAACTTTGGCAACTTAGCTTTTCTGTCGTTTGCTTCCCGGCAAGGCAAGACTTCACTTGAACGATGCCTGGTCCATACCACAATCTTCTCCTTCCCCCCCGGCAAACATGTGTGCGAGGGAACCTCCTTTTCCTTTGTTGAAAAAAGAAGAAAGAAGAGAAAATAACGATATGGAGCCCTTCGGCTCGTTACTGCTCACCGGATGTAGGTGCTGCACAAAGTGTCAGATAACGCATGCGAGAAAGAAACTAATGCATGAAATGGACAAGTTGTGCGGAGCACATGGGGTTCTTTTTATGCACGGGATCTACGCCCGGCTTTGTACAAAGGATTACATGCAACAGCGGCAAGACTTGTACAAAAGGTGGTTGCCGGAACGGGGTTCCGGCAACCGCGCCCTACGGGAAAAACTTACGAAGATGTTCTATGTTCCAGGAGTTGCTCACCGGAATGCCATCTTCGGTCTCAAGGCGGACAGCGCCGGGCCTTGTGACTCGTCTCACCCGATAAGGGCCTTCCCACTTCGGCGTCAACTTGTTGGAATTCTTGGCGGACCGAACGCGCCGAAGAACAAGGTCGCCTTCCTCGAAGCTTCTGGCCTTAACTTTACGGCTATGGTAGTGGCGCAAAGCTTGCTGGTATCGAGCAGCTCGTACAACAGCCTGAAGACGATCTTCCTCAAGGAACAGTGTGTCGTCTTGTCGCAGCTGTTCTTGCTCAAGCTCATCATAAGCGAGCACTCGAGGCGATCCGTATATGAGTTCCGTGGGAAGAACTGCCTCTGCTCCGTAGACTAGAGCGAAAGGTGTCTGGCCAGTGGCTCGATTTGGCGTCGTTCTGATCGACCAAAGAACCACCGGCAGCTCCTCGATCCAGTTTCTTCCGCACTTGCGCAGCCTGTCGAAAGTTCTGGTCTTGAGCCCGCGCAGCACTTCAGCATTTGCCCTCTCTGCTTGACCGTTGCTTCTCAGATGAGCAACAGAAGCGAAGCGGACCTTGGCGCCAAGGTCTTGGACGTACTGCATGAAGGTGCGGCTCGTGAATTGCGTGCCGTTGTCGGTGATGATCCTGTTAGGGATCCCGAAACGGCAAACAATTGACCTGAAGAACTTGACTGTTGACTGTGCTGTCACCTTCCTCACTGGCTGCACTTCCGGCCACTTTGTGAACTTGTCGATTGCGACGTACAAGTACTCAAAGCCCCCGACAGCTCGAGGGAAAGGGCCGAGGATATCGAGCACCCAGACCGAAAATGGCCAGGATAAAGGGATCGTCTGGAGAGTTTGAGCTGGCTTGTGTATCTGTTTGGAGTGGAACTGGCATGCTTCACACTTGGTTACTTGTGCAGTTGCATCCTGGAGGGCTGTCGGCCAAAAGAAGCCTTGCCGGAAGGCTTTGCCGGCAAGTGCCCTTGCGCCTATGTGGTGGCCACATATGCTTCCATGTATCTCTGCCAACAGCTTTTGTCCATCTTCCCGGCAAATACACTTCAATTTCACACCGTTGAGTCTTCTTCTGTACAGTATGTTATCGACAAACTGGTACATACTTGACTGCCGGGCTACTCTTTCCGCTTCTTCTTGCTCTTCGGGAAGTTCTCATGTCTGAAGGAAATCGACAATCTGCTGTGCCCATGCTGGAGCTTGTGGCTCGACAACAAGGACTAAAGGCACATCTGCTGCTGCGGGAACATCCGCTTCTACGGCAAGGACTTGCGGCCCTGCCGGAGCTTGATGTTCCCCGGCAAGCTTGCCGGAGCAAAACTTGTCGGGAGCGTCTGCTTCAACGGAACAAACCATAAGGTTTGCCGGAGCAGACTGCCCCTCAGCATTCTTGGTGTTGATCTTGGGGACTTTCTTGGCGGCGGCTTCGGGGAGCTCTGCCGGAAAGTAGTCTCCAGAAACCAACTTCCTCTTCTTGCTTTGTCCAGTTGAGGGTGTTACGGATGGTTGAGTCAACTTGAGCACAAAGATCCCTGGTTCCACAGGTAACTTTAGTGCGGCGCACTTTGACAGGCCATCAGCAATGTCATTCTGAGATCTCGGGATATGTTCCATCTGTAGGCCGTCAAAGTGCTCTTCTAGCTTGCCCACTTCATCAACATATGCTTCCATCAATGGACTCTGGTAGTTCTTGTTCACTTGGCGGACGACAAGCTGTGAGTCACCCCTGACAATGAGCTTCTTGATCCCAAGGTCTGCTGCGATTCTGAGATCGGCAAGCAATCCTTCATACTCTGCAATATTGTTGGTTGCTTGCTCCTTGGGGAAGTGCATCTGGACTACGTACTTGAGGTGCTCTCCGGTGGGTGCGACAAGCAGCACGCCCACACCAGCGCCTTGCAGCGAGAAGGCACCATCAAAGTACATCAGCCACTCTCTGCTTGCCTCTTTGACGGGGATGCTCGTCTCTGGAATTTCTTCATCTAGGGTTGGCGTCCACTCTGCTATGAACTCTACCAATGCTCTGCTTTGGATAGTTGAAGTGCTCTCAAACTTGAGGCCAAAGCTTGACAGTTCCAGCGCCCACTCGACAATCCTTCATGTTGCTTCTGGATTTTGCAGTATCCTCTTCAGTGGAAAGCGAGTGACGATTGTGATTTCATGTGCTTGGAAGTAATGGTGCAGCTTTCTCGAGGCCATGAGAAGGCCAAAAAGCAACTTCTGCACACCAGAGTACCTTGATCTAGCCCCCTGCAGAAGGGAACTGACAAAGTAAACTGGACGCTGCACCATTCTCTTCTGCATCTTATCATGCTCCTGCGCAGATCCATCTTTGTCGGGACCAGAGCTTGTCGGCGAAGCCCCCTGCTTGTCGTTGGATGCATCTGCCGTGGTTGCTGGCTCATCATCTACCTCTCTCTCCGCCACTAACGCAGCACTAACCACTTGATTGGTTGCCGCTATATACAGCAGCAACTTCTCTTGTGGCTTAGGTGCGACAAGTGTTGGAGTGGAGGACAGGTATCTCTTCAAGTCCTGCAGCGCAGCCTCCGCCTCCGGAGTCCATTTCATTGGACCTGCCTTTTTCAAAATTTTGAAAAATGGCAGGGTGCGCTCAGCAGATCTAGAGATAAACCTGCTGAGAGCAGCCACGCAACCGGCAAGCTTCGTACATCCTTGACGCGCTTTGGTGCTTCGATCTGCTCAATGGCCTTAATCTTGTCGGGATTGGCTTCAATTCCCCGCTGAGACACGAAGAACCCGAGAAGCTTTCCAGAAGGGACTCCAAACACGCACTTCTCGGGGTTAAGCTTGAGGTTGATCTTGCGCAGATTCACAAATGTCTCGTCTAAATCTTGAATCAGGGTCGCCCTGTTATTGCTCTTAACCACTATGTCATCCATGTAAGCTTCCACATTTCTGTGCATTTGCGACTCAAAAGCGTGGTGGACTACCCTTGCGAATGTTGAACCAGCATTCTTCAAACCGAAAGGCATCCGTACGAAGCAGTACATGCCACACGGGGTGATAAATGCGGTTTTCTCTTCATCCTCTTCTGCCATGAAGATCTGATGGTATCCTGAGTATGCATCAAGAAATGAAAGCAAATCACATCCGGCTGTGGAGTCAACAATCTGGTCAATGCGCGGCAAGGGAAATGGGTCTTTGGGACAAGCTTTATTAACATCAGTGAAGTCAATACAAAGTCTCCATTTCCCATTAGCCTTGCGCACAACAACAGGATTGGCCAACCACCTAGGATGGAGCACTCCTCTGACAAGGCCTGCTGCTTCCAACTTCTTGATTTCTTCTGCGATGAATTCTTGGCGCTCCACTGCCTGCTTCCTGACTCTCTGCTTGACGGGCCGCGCATGAGGACAGACGGCAAGGTGGTGCTCAATTACTTTCCTGGGAACACCGGGGATATCAGACGGTTGCCATGCAAACACGTCGACATTCGCCCGCAGGAAAGCAACGAGCGCGCTTTCCTATTTGGGGTCAAGAGTGGCGCTGATGGTGAAGGTACCACCAGTGCCATCCTCCTTGGCAGACACCTTCTTGGTCTCAGGTGGGGCTGCCATTGCCTTCTTACACTTGCCGGTGGAGTTCGATGGTGCATCCTTGACGGTAGCGCAGCACTCCGAAGAGGTGCGCTTCCGGAGTGGGCATCAGAGCTCTTGCCGGACTTGGTCTTATTCTTCCCCTCGGGAGCTTCAGCGGCGAGTGTCTTGCGTTCTGCTGCGGCTACTGCTTCCCGGTAGATCTTGTCGACACAGATAAGAGCATCCTTCTTGTCGCCAGGGACAGAGATGACACTTATCGGGCCTAGCATTTTCAGTATGTTGTACGCATAGTGAGAGGCTGCCATGAACTTGGCAAGTGTCGGACGGCCAAGGATTCCATTGTAAGGTAATGGAAAGTTAGCAACATCAAATGTGACCCTCTCAGTCCTGAAGTTCAGTTCGCTGCCAAATGTTACCGGCAATGTGATCTTTCCCTTCGGCTTGCTCCTTCCCGGGTTGATTCCTTGAAATGTACCGGTCTCTTCGAGCTCGCTGTCAGGGATCTGGAGTTTCTGGAGCACCGCAGAGGAGATTAGGTTCAAGCCGGCCCCGCCGTCAACTAGCATCTTAGTGACCTTGAGGTTGCGGATTGTTGGTGAAACCAACATCGGCAAGCACCCGACCGCAGTTATGCGATCCGGGTGGTCCTCAATATCAAAGATGATAGGCGTGCCGGACCATTTCAGAGGCTTGCGTTACTTGACGGGTGGTTCTGCTGCATTAACTTCCCGCACCCACTGCTTGAGCTGACGGTGCGAGGTATGCAGAGAAGCACCACCGTCAACGCACAGGACCTCTGTGGCTTTCTGGAACTCCTGCTCATCAGTCTCCTCGTCATCCATGTCTTCATCGTCGTTGTCATCTTCATCCTTGTCGCGGCCGCGGGGAGGTATGTCTCCTTGCCGCTACTTGGCCTTGCCGCGGCGTCCTCCTCGGCCGGGACGTTTCTTGCCGGATCCCCCAGCACCTTCCTGGGCCTTCTCCTTGTCGTGCCGCTCGTATTCAGCTTTCTGTTGCTCAACAAGCTGCTCGACTTTCTTACAGTTCTGTAGATCATGGCCCTTGGTGCGGCGGATCATGCAATACTGCTTGTTGGTGCCGTCCTGCTTGTCGGCAACCGCCACCTCCAAGGCAACCTCCTTGCCGGAGTCACCAGCTTTGGCTTCCTTGGTGCCACCACCGTTGCCGGACTGCTCAACAACTAGCACCTCTTTGCCTTTCCTCCTTCTGTTGTTCCGTCGCCGGCTTTTCCTTGACGGGGCAGCATCTTCACTGTCAGATCCTCCCGCTCCTACATTCTCTCCGGGGAGTCTCCTTCCTTCCTCAGCACGTGCACACTTGTCGGCCAGTGCATATAACTCACTGACGTCCCTGATCTTGCACATCGCCATTTCCTCCCGCATCCTGCGGGTCCGCACGTTATGATGGAACGCGCTGATCACCGCGGCAGGGTGGACGTCTGGGATGTTGTGCTGCACACTGCTGAATTTCAGAATGTACTTGCGCAGGGGCTCTCCTTCCTTCTGGGCGAGCAGATGAAGATCACTCTCCTGGCCATGAGGCTTGTGTCCGCCTATGAAGGCGCCGACAAACTGATGGCACAGATCAGCCCAAGAGGATATGGAGTTGTCCGGCAAGTGCATGAGCCAGGATCTGATGTTGGGCTTGAGCACCAGCGGGAAGTAGTTGGCAAGGATCTTGTCATCCCGTCCCCCGGCAGCCTGCACCGCGATGGTGTAGATGCTGAGGAACTCTGACGGATGCGTCTTGCCATCGTACTTCTCCGGTACGTCTGGCTTGAAGTTTTTCGTGCTGGGCCACTGGACTTGCCGCAGCTCACGAGTGAACGCAAGGCAACCTACCGCGTACGGCAGATCGCCTGGTTCCCCTGGCGCATGCATGTCATCAGAGGGCCCAGCGCGCTTGTCGGATTGACGTCGCGCTTCTCTTTGGCGCTCGATGCGAGTTCGAGCGTCTTCTTGTTGCCGATCATGAAGGACTTGGCGTTGATCGCGACAAGCTCATGGATCCGAAGATGCGGTGGAGTCGCTGTTGAGGTGGATCCGGCAAGTCGGCGATCTTGGCCTTCGGGGTGGTGATTGCATGGTAGTTGCACCTCCACCCATTTCGTCGCCACTGGCTCGCGCCCGGCAACCCTGCCGCGGCGGCGACGCGCTCGGCCGCCGTGGAGTGTCGCCGTTGGCGTAGCCGATGAGACTCTGAATGGTGGCCCTCCATTCGTCGATCTTGTCCGACGTCGGAGGGTAATCTAGGAGAAGTTGAGCTCGTGCCAAAGCTTCTGCTGGAGTGGTGGGTGGCAGGGGCGGACGACGCGAGGAGCGGGACGTGCTCAAACTTCTAACTATGTTAGAAGGAGCAGTATCCCGTCCAGGCGACCGTGCCCCGCTTGTGCCAACATGCTGGCGTGCATGCTGGTCTTGAGCGCCCCGAGATCCACCAGCTTGGTCTTGGCCTATCACGCGTATGGCATTGCGAGTGTCATGACGCTGTTGATCTTGCGCCTCCTGAGAGTGGCGCGGAACATGTACAGTCGCCGAGGTTTGTGCAGCCTTGTCTTTGGACCTGGCAGCATCATAAGCTTCCTCGTCGACGTCCATTCTTCCGCCGGCGTCCATTCCACCACCCGTTTGCTCCAACGGGGGCGGAAGTGACGTGGACGGAGCGGCTGACGCCGAAGTCTTCTTCTTCGGTGGCATGTTCATGAAGGGAATGAAGATCTAGCTCATGTGAACGCCGGATCAGGTTCACACAATCTCGACGCCCCCTACCTGGCGCGCCAAAGATGTCGGGGAAAATCATCCTCGAACACCTATGGGGCCGGCGGTCCGGGCCCCTTTCGGTTCGGCGGGGGGCGGAGATCGCACGAAGAGCAGATCGAGGCGAAGCACACGAGCAGTTTACCCAGCTTCGGAGCTCTCCGGAGAGATAACACTCCTACTGCTGCTTGTCTGGTTCTATTCTGTTCTTGCTCTAGAGAGAGAGCGTAGTGTCTTTCTGGGTTACAAATGAGTCGAACCGAACCCCAAATCGAACCCCCTCTACGTTGCGCATGGGCCTCCTTTTATACGCCAAAGGGGTCACCGACAGGTGGCAATGCAGAGAAGGGTACAAATGTAAAAAGTGAGGTGGTTGGTACAGCTACTTGTACAGTGCACCCTACCTAACCCTGACGGCAGGGGACAAGGGCATTAAAGGCCCGTCTGAGTCGCCCAAACAGTGTAGAAAAGGACCGTTAGGGGCGCCACCGTTCGCCACGATGGCGATCTTGTCAGCTTCGCATGCCACTGCGCACCGCTGGCTGCATAGCCTCCCGCCACGCGCGCCTGGAGAGGCCCCCAGAGCGACACGTTGGTGGATGCGCTGGAGCGTGGGCACAGAGTGGCCGCCTGCCGCGGCAAGCGCCTTGCCGCTGTTGTTATCTTGTCGGGTCCGGAAGCTTGTCGCTCACCGGGCCTCGAGGTACCTTGGTTGGTCTTCCCAGCAAGCTCCTCTTGCCGGGGCCTTGTTGCCTTGCCGGAGCGCGTGGCGCATCGCGGCAAGTTCCTTGGAGTGCCTCGGTTGGCCTTCCCGGCAAGCTCCTCTTGCCGGGGCCTTGTCTCCTGAGCTTAAATACTTTGTTCTTGAATGGCTCCAAGGGAACCTTGGAGGATCTTGGCGTTCGCCCGGCAAGCCTTGCCGCGGGGTGCTGCAACTGCCTGTGCACAAGTTCGGGGTACTAGGGTACCCCTATTCTAGTACACCGACAAATGCGAAAGATGCGATGATGAAAGTAACAAAGAAAACAAATCACACGACGAAACTCGGAGTAGCTAGAAGTCTTCTGGAGCATCGGTCTCGGGGCATCACAGTGTGCCACTCAGGCATACCATATTTGCGTTCCAAGGTTAGCACAGTATGTTTTTAAAAGGTTGCTAGTGAACTGCGAGCCGTTGTCGGTGATGATGCAGTTAGGGACCGCAATCCAGCTCACAAGGCCCTTGATGAACATTGACGGCTGATCCAGCTCGTATGGTGCGGACGGCTTCTACCTCCACCCACTTGGTGAACTTGTCGATGGCGACGTAAAGGTAGCGGTAGCCCCCTGGCGCTCGGGGAAATGTCCCCAAGATGTCTAGCCCCTAGACCACAAACGTCGATGTGAGCGGGATAGTCTAGAGGCCCTGCGCAGGCTGGTGGATATGCTTGGCGTGGAGCTGGCGTGCTTCGTAGGAGCGCACCAGCTCATTGGTGTTGTTTAGTGAAGTGGGCCAATGGAAGCCACTGTGGAACGCCTTGCCCACAAGGGTGTGTGATGAGGAGTGATGTCCGCAATCCCCACTATGTATGCCTGCCATCAGCTCAAGCCCCTGCTCCCTGGAGATGGATCGTAATGAAACGTCATTGGTCCTCTTGGATTAAAACTCACCATCATGGATGCAGTACGCAGCGGCCTGATGAGCCATGCGCTCGGCATCCTCCTCCTTCTCCGGCAGGGTCCCCTGAAATAGGTACATCTTGAACTCCTCAGTCCAGCACCCCTCCTGAGGCTTGAGCACAAGGAGCAAGCGGGCCCCTAAGGGAGGGCCGCATGTTGGGGCACCGGTTGCTGGTGCTTGGGGTAGGTCCTCCTGAGGTGGTGCTAGTGTCGTGGTGGGGGAGCTGCCGATGGCTTGAAGAGCCGTTCCTCAAACACCCATGGCTCCTGAGAGAGCCTCCGGGATGCTCTCTTGGTGATGTCGCCCGCCTCCTTGTTCGTTCCTTGCAGCACGTGCTGCAGTTCCAAGCCCAGGAACCATTTCTCCATCTTGCGTACCTCTTCCAGGTATGCGTCCATGTGCTCGTCCTAGGGTGTGTACTCTTTGTTGGAGAAGTTGATGAGGAGCTGGGAATTGCCCTTGATGGTGAGGCACTTCAACCCTAGCGCCGCCGCGGACCTGAGGCCTGCGAGCAAGCCTTCATACTCTGCGATGTTGTTGGAGACCTTTTCCCCGCTAAAAACAGAGTTGTACTGCGTAGTAGAGTTTGTCTTTGGCGGGTGAGATGTGGACGGCCCCAGCCCCTACGCCTTGTCGTGCGAACGCGCCATCAAAGTACATGATCCACCCGCCCAGCGCCTCGTCCCCAGGCAGGAGGGAGCAGTCCTCGCTTACCCCTCGATCAGGGACGTCAGTCCATTCTGCCATAAAATCTGCGAGGGCCACACCCTTGATGACTCTTGTGGTGCTGAACTCGAGCTGGAATGCCTAGAGCTCGATGTTACATTCTGCAACCCGTCCGGTGGCATTAGAGCTCCGGAGCACCCTCTCCAGTGGGTAGGCTGAAACGACCTTTATGGGGTGGCCTTGGAAGTAGTGGCGCAGCTTTCGGGAGGCGACAAGGAGCGCAAGTAAGAGCTTTTGATGCATAGGTTAGCAAGCCTGTGCCTCCCGTAGCACCGTGCTGATGAAGTAGACTAGGTGCTCAATGAGGGAAGAGGTGTTGGCGGGGTCTTGTGCTTTTGAGGATGCGGGCCTTCAAGGGTCCCACCTTCTGCTGCGCCAAGTGCGGCCTTGCGAGTATCGGCCTCAGGACCCCCCCCCCCAGCCGAGGGGTTTGTTTCAGCCTCGGGAGGAATGTTGGCCGTCGGATCAGCCGAGGCCCCAGGAGCACCATCCTGAGGCTGCCACACTTTGCTTGGTGGTCGAGCGCCCTGCTGAGGGTCCTCAAGCATGCGCTCCTCCCTTAGCGCCACCAGAGCGGCACCGGCAAAGTGAGGGGTGGCGGCCAAATAGAGTATCAGGGGCTCAATAGGGCGCGATGCCACCATCACTGGCAGGCTGGTCAGGTATCACTTGAGGTCTTGAAAGGCCGCGTCAGCCTCAGGGGTCCACCCGAACGCCCCTTTTTTCCATTGGCTTGAAGAACGGGAGGGCGCGTTCCCCCAGCTTGGAGATGAAGCAGCCCAGTGAGGTCACACAGCCCGCCAGCTTCTGCATCTCCTTGAGCGTCTGCGGAGGGCTCATGTCTTCTATTTCCCTGACCTTCTCCAGATTTGCCTCGATCGATGTGTGCGATACTAGAAAACCCGGCAACTTGCCAGAGGGAAGTCCGAACACGCACTTCCCGGGATTAAGCCGCAGGTCCACCTTGCACAAGCTGGTGAACGTCTCCTCCAGATCCTCAATCAGGGTCCCTGCCTCCCGAGACTTCACCACTATATCATCAACATAGGCCTCAACATTCCTCCCGAGATGCCTGCCTAGGGTGATGTGCATCAGCCACTGGAAGGTAGCCCCAACATTGCACATCCTGAAAGGTATGTAGGTGTAGCAGTACACCCCACAGGGGGTCAGGAACACCGTTTTCTCCACATCTTGCATGGCCATCTTGATCTGGTGGTAGCCCAAGAAAGCGTCCAAAAAGCACAACAGGTCACACTCAGCAGTGGAGTCAACGATCTGGTCAATGTGGGGAAGCGGGAAGGGACCCTGAGGACAAGCCTTGTTGAGGTCGGTGAAGTCGACACACATGCATTCCTTCCCTCCTTTCTTGGGGACGACGACTGGGTTTGCCAGCCATTCCAGGTACCATACCTCCCTGATGACCCCGGCATCCTACAACTTGCGGGTTTCTTGGAAAATGAATGCCTACTTCTCGTTGGACTGTCGACGGGCCTTCTGCTTCACTGGGCGCACGTTTGGGCATACCTTTAGGTGATGCTTGATTATTCCCCTTGGAACCCTGACCAGGTCCTTGGGCTCCCATGCGAACACATCCTTTTTGGCGCGCAAGAAGCCGACCAACGCTTTCTCTTGATCCTGAGGCAGGCCAGCTCCTATGGTGAAGGTGGTGCCTAATGCCCCATCCTCGTCAACTAGCACTTGCTTTGTCTCGGCTCGGTCAAGGGAGAACAACTTCTTCTTCTTGGTTGGTGCTGCCCTTGGGGCCTCAGGGCCCCCTTTCTTGCTCGGCAGCACAGACGCCACAGACCTGAAGGTGAGCTTGAGAGCCTGCAGCGTGTCCTTGGTGTCCCCTACCACCGTGAGGACACCACTATTACCTGGCATCTTCATGAGGTTGTATGCCGGATGAGTTTCCACCATGAACTTGGCCAGGGCCGGGTACCCAAGGATGGCGTTGTATGGTAGGTCGACCCGGGCAACGTCGAAGTCGATGAGCTTGGTGTGGTAGTTGTCGCGGGTCCCGAAGGTGACCGGATGCAGATTTGCCCCAAGGGGCTGTGAAGCCATTACCGACCCCGGAGAAGAGCTTGGTGGGGAGGAGCTAGTCGGGGGGCACGTGAAGCAGGCCGAATGCCTTCGCAAAGAGCATGTTGAGGCTGGCACCGCCATCGATGAGGGTCTTGGTGACCAGCACATTGCAGATGGTGGGGGTGCAGAGCATCAGGAGCGCACCCACTTCCGCCATGGTCGCTGGATGATCTTCTGGGCCGAAGGCGAGGTTGGCCTTAGGCGCCGCCCAGCCCGGAGGATCCCCCGAGCTCACCTGGGCGGCGCTCACTTGGCGGTAGAACTGCTTGATGTGCCAGTCAAAGGGTGGTGCGATGGGAGGCGCCGGCGCCGTGAAGTGTGCGATGAAGAGGCCACGCAGCTCCTCCCAGGAGGCCATAGAGGACTCCGGTAGGTTGAGCAACCAGGCGCATGGTGCGCCTACGAGGGCCATGGGGAGCCATTTGGCCTTCACCTTGTCATCTCCGCCGGCCTCCCAAACTACCTCCTCGTACGCCTAGAGGAAGCCGGTCGGGTCCGCCACGCCGTCGTAGCATGGCGGCATCTCTGGCTTGAACTTAGATGGCCACTCCACCTATCACAAGGAGGGGTGAAAGCGCGGAGCCCCTCGGCACCCTCAAAGGAGCGTGACGGCCGAGTCGACAAAGGAGCGCCCGCCAGCGAAGCCGGCGGCGTGATGCGGCGGCGGAGCAGAGGATCTCCAATCCACCCCTACCTGGTGCGCCAAATGTCGGGTTTCGGGTTCCGCAAACCCTTGATAGGTTCGAACTCTGGGGTGCGTGCAGATTTCTCAACCTACCCAGCCTGCCTACTTGCAATCCTCAAAGCCTAGCGTGTCGAGCTCAAAGGGACAGAGAGACACAGCAGTTTATCCTGGTTCGGGCCACCATGTGCTGTAATACCCTACTCCAGCGTTTTGGTGGATTGCCTTGAGGGGCTGAGGATGAACTAGTACAGTGGTTGAACTAGCCTCAGGAGGTGAGGTGTTCTTGAGCTCGGGAGAGCTGGTGAGTTGGTTGGGTGAGAATGGATCCGATCCCCCTCTATGGTGGTGGCCAGGTCCTATTTATAGTGGCCTTTGTCCTCTTCCCAAATGTTGGCGGGAAGGGATCCCACAACGGCCGGATTTAAAGGGGTGCAGGAAGTACATCCTATCCTGACTAAAGTGGTCTTCGCCTGCAAAAATCCTCTCGTCGTGACGCTGCGGTGGGCTTGTCGATGACCTCCGTCTTGCTGTCCTGGCAGTCTTGGTGTTGTTGCACTAGAATGGAAACCTTTGGTTGATTCTCGGGACTCCGTGCCTGCTGCTTTCCTCCTTTGCACAGGAGAAGAAACTGGTACACTGCGCCCGCTGGCGCCAGCCTAGCCTTCGTCGTCATGGCTCACGTCAGCTGAGCCTTGTGAGGTGCATCCTGCATAGAAGTCCCCGCCCCTCGGGAGCCATCCTGATGAGGCCAGTCCCCTTGGAGGTCTTGGCGCCATCCACCTCGCAAGGGTGTTGAGTCGTTGATGTTGAAGCTGGGCCGTACCAGGCCATTGATGGACCATGCTGTGGGCCGGAGGCAGGTAAGTCTGGGTACCCCCGTATCCAAAACGCCTATAGGCCTCCCCCACAAATACCCATACCTTGCCTGAAGGACTGGGCCGCACAAGTTTGACTGGGTGAAGACGACATCTTCGCTCCGCCTCCTGCTCAGTTCCACCCCTTTCTTGCTTCCCTCGGTGGCGGCCTCCTTCGCCGCAGCCGTCTGCTTCTTCTTATCCATGGGTTTCTTCCCCATTCCGGCGGCGGAGACGCAGAAAGTATCGACGGGGAGGACGACGGTGGAAGAGGGAGAGAGGGAACTTTTTCTTGGCTTGCGGAGGAAGAAGTTGAGGAAGCAGAGCAAAAGACAAATGAATCGCGCCGCTCCACTTTTTCCTGCTCTTAAGGGGGAAACGCGGAACAAGGGCGCGACGCTTTAGAAAGTTAATATTTCACCTTAACCACTATAGTCCCACGACCCCACAATGTGCAGTAATCACGCATAGTGGACGTTGGATTGACCGGTCATCATGGCGAACCGGCATGCACGGCCCTCTCCTGCCATGTTTCCGTGCACGGTTTGGGGCCTGGCCCAACGTGCCTACTAACACATATGGCTCAGGCCCGGGGGCTCATGTCGGGGGAAATATATAGGGGTACATATTTTCCCCTGACTCGTGCACGGACTAGCCAAGATTGAACCAAGAAGAACAAGAGACCAAGAGATTCGAAGCATCAACAAGAAGATCAGAGGGACCAAGACCAGGCCAGAAGAACAAGATGTCATCAAGAGAGAGGCCTCCCTTGCCGGGCAGGCAAGCCCGGCAAGGGGCAAGGCCACCCCCAGAAGAAGTTGACCAAGGCGTCCCGGCAGGGCTTGCCAGGACCTGTGGAGACCAGGCCGCCTCTCCGACCACCCCACCATAACTCACGTTGACGATCAGTCCGGTGTCAAGCCGTGGGGTGATTAAGTGGCAGCCAATCACCACATGGCAGCCACTTTCTACCAAGAGAACCCACAGACGACACCCGTACTATGACATGTTAGGCGAGCAGGTGTGGAGCTGGCGAGATAGCCCGGCAAGCCTTGCCGGGCAACCAACGACATGACACTAAGCGGCACATTAAATGTGCACTGTGATCCTGCAGAGTTAGTTATGATAGTACTATTTCCTATCTTATCAGTGTCTAATGACTAATTCGGTACTATGGTGACACCTTAGCCTATAAAAGGAGGCCCATGGCAATAGTTTGAGAGGTTGGATTGTTAGATCACCCACACCCCTGTACGTGTGTAGTCGTTGCCGCCCTGAGGCAGCCCTTGTTAGGCAAGTGTACTGTGCACCACCACTACATTTCCACCTTCAGTCCACCAAAGCAGGAGTAGAGTTTTACACCTTGCGGCGGCCCGAACCTGGGTAAAATTTCCTGTGTGATCTCTACCGCACTGCCCCATGTTGGTCTGCTCTTTGTGCAACGCGACTCCCCCTGCCGAACCAGCAAGGGGTCGTCCTGGTCCAATAGGTGGTCGTGGTTTCCCGCAACAGGATAAGATGTACTACTTGTCCCCTTTCGAAATTGTCCACTGTGGGATCCCTTCCCGCCTAAGTTTTGGGGCAAGGGGACCGAGGCCGGTATAAATATAGCCTAGCCACTACCATAGAAGGGATTGGAGACTGAATCTCTAGAGCTCATCACAAGAACAAGCCTCCTGAGGCTGTTCTTCCCCTTGTACTAGTTCATCCTCAACCCCCACGATGCTAATCCACCACAAAGCATGAGTACGGTTGTACGCCGCAAGGTGGCCGGACTTGGGTAAACTGACGTGTCCATTTCCTTCCCGTTCATCGAGCTAGGTCATGAGACAAGCGAGTCGATCGGCTAGAGAGGTTGAGTTCTCAGCACATGCCCCTGAGTTCAAACCGTTCTTGGGTCTGCGGAGCCCGGAATCCGACAATGAGGAAGAAGAGGGAAAGACGGGGAAGAAAGTGCATTATATCTCAATTCTACTAGTACTACTACCAGGATATACCGTCCTTGGGAGTGTAAATAGTTAAGCTGATGACATGTGAGTCTACCTCAAGAGCGGCCATATGCCAGTTAATGGAAGAGAGAGGTGCATAGGCATATTTGCGGAAGCGTGCTCCACTTGCAAGCATGATGGCAGTACTGGGTAAGGCTGATTCAACTTATTCATTAAGCGTCCCATCTGCTGCAGTGTGTATTGTCACTTCACTGTGAAGACCAGTTGAATAGTTCTCTCTAACCGACATGGGGAATAATGGATCGCCAAGACTTCCTATCTACAGTATCCCTATGCCTCTACTCTCATCATGTCCAACAAGATGAAACATTGGCCAAGGCACCTGGCGCCAATAATGTAGGAGTACTGGTAGTATTTTGTGTCAAATTTTGACCATCTATTTAACTAATAAAATGTTAATGCATTTCACCAAAAATCATATCACTGGATTCGTATTTGAACATAGTTTTAATGGTATTATTTTTATGACATGCATTGACACTTTGTTAGTTAAACTTATGGTCAAAATTTTATACTAGTTACGAAGGGGACCATTAAACCAGGACGGAGGTTTATATACAGGTCAATAAAAAATTTATCAACCAAGGTAGTAGTAAATGATGCGTGCCCGAAGATATTTGTTCCGAAAGTACTCAATAACGGGCTCGTTTTCCTCAAGAAAATTGTGTTTACGAATGTATTAATTGGAATGCATACGTGAGGAACAAATGACCAGAACTTTTACATGCATTCGTGAGTTTTCTCTTAATTCTTGCATGCAACATTTTAATGAAGCTTGAAATATGAACATGTCAATGGGAGGGAGTAAAAGCCTCATGCATGCATGCAACATGCAACACTCACACGTACACATGCAAGCACACAACACTCACGCGCCCATGCGGCACATAGCACACGACGCAACACACACGCTCATGCTGAAGTGCTCAACCTACTCCCTTCGTCCGTGAAAGATTGTACAACATATAGAGATTTATACATTTACCATGAGGAAGCGAAACTTCATGGCATAATTAACGCCCAAAAGTAGCAGACTTATGTGTGCATGCGACCATTGAGAGAAGAAGATTAAATGAAGGTTGTCGCATGCTATAATTAAGGATAGACATGTAGCATATAGCTAGAGCACAAGTTGGTGCATTAGTCAATCAATATCAATTAGATTAAAACCTAAGTGATTGTAAGTGTAGATGTACACTCTTTGTTGGAAGACCGAGGGAGTACACATGCATGCACTCACATACACAGCCAGGGTGGTTCGCGTGCAAGGGTTCGACTCCTGTCGCGCCTCAATAAAGTTTTGTTAACTGATTTCTTTGCTCTACCAACTGATAGATGGGACCCAGAACCAAGAGTCAATTTAACCAGTCAACAAAGTGCCACGTCGACTATGTGGCCGGTTAGTAGGCTGCAATACAGTGCTCTACAGTGAGCTAGTGACCGTATAATCACCGCAAAACTATATAGTGACCGTAATGAGCGTATTCTTACATACATTGACAACCAATCTATTTTTCTCGTTTCAAATTAAGCCATATTAAAAGGAAAGGATGCATTATGGACTAATACTGCTTTGATGTGTCCCTTCAACTCGTCGAACAAGGAGAAGCTTGCTTACAACGCCCTCTTCGTTACCCACACGCGGTGGCTGACAGGACAAGGAGAAGCTTGCTTACTATGTAAGCCTATGCCCTCTCCCTCGCCCACGCGCACGGTGGCTCATGGGACGATGAGAGGTTTTTGACTACAGCTCCCTCTCCCTCGCCCTCGCCCTCGTGGTGGACGTGCAATAGTTCATTCGGTGTGAGATTGCCAGAAGCATATTGTACTGTAGTCTCATCATTGTTGGACCTTCCGAAGAGGTGAAGAGCCAAGTGCAAGGTTCACATGAGTACGAACTGTTGAACCTCCCGAAGAGGCAAAGAGCCAAGCGCAAAGTTTTATAGGAGTTGTAGTCCTAGTAGGAGTACTACAACTATAGCGAACGATGCTACTGTATGATCCGCCACGTCACCTATACCCAAAGTTGTGCCACCTTTTTTTCTCAGATAGCATGTTGGATCCCGTGCAACAACCACACAAGTTGCACGTACACATAATACACTTACTAGTAATAAATTCTAAAGGACAAATTCTAGTATGCCACACAAGTTCATCTCCACTTCATGTGATAAATTTGTGCACGACTAGTCTACATATATTCACAGCGCTGCCATTCACAATTTACCATACTCCACTTACACGTTATAGATGGGCTCCATGTCCTGCTCCAGGTTCCAATCCCAGCCTCCAGGTGTTCTTCATGGATGGCATGATCCATAGCGGCGGGCAATGGGAATCATTGTCGCAGCTTTCTAGTGCGGTTCCACACGATGGAGACTCATCCAAGCTAAAGCAGCATAAATCAGGGATAGCGTGTCCCAGCATGTCGTTCATCTGGCGGTGCACACTGAAGACACAACCATGCTTCATGAACGGCAAGCATCCGGTGTCGTGCACGGAAGGTGGCATCCGCTTCACAATGGGGTATATGTCCCCAATAAAAAGTGAGTACTCTCCAAGAGTGCTCCTCCACACCCACAGAGCACCACGGGGGTCGAACTCGACGTCGTTCATCTGGTACACGTGGCATCTCAGATCTGGACACATGGTGACGTACATAGTCAAGGTGGATGCATAATAATGTTGTGCTCAAATATGGCGGTCAGTAATACTGTGTAGAAATGGTACTGCTCCGGTATTGAGGAAGTAAAATTACGGGCTTTTTATATATAGCCACTCTTGGCTACATGGATTAGATAGTAAGACATGGAAAAACAAAAATGATGGGAGCTAGTGGGTTCAAGTCTTCAAGGGCCTAGTTAGCTATACGCGTCCTCCAAGGTAAAAAGTACTCCTACTAGTACCAGTAAGTAGTACAACAATGAAAGAGAAGGCGAGCAGGTTAAAAATATAATACTAAATTGTACTACTAGTACATTAAACATGTCCCAGTCAAGAAAAGAAAATAACTAACAAGTACTACTCTACTACTCAAACACACATCAATGAGGAAATGGAATACCTAGGTAGATGGTGACGGTCCGATCGTGGTAGATCGTGTGACCATGTTGTACATCAGTGGTACCATGGGTAACGACTTCTAAGATAGTTGATTCCACTATGCCAAAGTCAGCTACAAGGTTCCAGGTTAGACCGAATCACGGTTGCAAATGCACATCCAGGATTGGCGATCTTATTTTGATCGGGGGATGACTGGTCCCTCCAAAATAATGGAGTACTGTTAGGGAAGCAAATGATGGTTTGTGCATTCCGCTTGTCACCGCGAAGATGCAACCTACATGGCGCACGGCGTCTTCGAATGTGTAGGTGTACAAATCGGCAGTGGCCAACATGTGTCAGCCTCTACCATTACTACCTATTGTATTGATGAAAATCCTTAGGTGGAACACCGTGATGAGATAGTAATCATTGTAGCCGCGTCACTTTGTCAGCCGGTCCACAATTCCTATCTTCTTCAATCTCATGTAGGCATCATCATACGTATTCAAACCCGGCCAGTCCGGAAGGCCGATCCCAATGGTGGAGAAGGGGTCTATGGGGACAGCCGCACTGTTGTGGATGTTGTGCAAAATGATGGTGGTATACGGCTGGAGGTATGCAAGACAATCTTCATTGGCACCAACCCAAACCTATATATGAGACAGTGGGCAGCGGAGAAATGACGAGATGGAATAACTAAGTACTGCATGATCAAACTCCATGACTAACCTACTCATCGGACAAAATCTGACTACCTCTCAATGTCAGTAACTCTAGCAGAGTCAACATGCAACCATGGCTAGGGAGAGGTGGACTGTTCAAAGGATTATCCCATAGAATAACCTTCTCCTTGAGGATTCATGGAAGACTAACAAGCATGGCCTTTTCCCAAGCATGTTTAAGCACCGTCTTAGAAAAGTTGGTGCAGGAAGCACCAAGTCTTGCGGCGGTGAGGACGTTAGAGTGACGTGCGATTTCTCCCAGAGGATCATTGTCCAAGGTCTCCCAGCCCCGACGAGGAGGAGAACTGCCTGGCGAATCCATGGGAACAGCAACGAACTGCCTTGGTCACTTCGGGGGAGGGGAACTAGCGAGGAGGAGATAAGAGCTTAACTGCAGGGCCTCGTATGCGGGCACGCATAGTGGTAGTGCCTCGTGCCCCGTGATGGTGAGGCTATTATTTACTATGTACATATAATGTAGTAGTAGTAGTACTACTTTCTCAACTAGTAATGTGATGTACTGTACTTCTATAGTGTACCAGTTTTCAACTCTTGAATCTCAAGGCCAAGGAGCTAAGTTGCAAGTGGAGGGTACTACTATTCTCTAGAACCATCGATGTACTACCAATGCAGGGAAAGTACACCTGCATAGTGCATACTCTCCGTGCTCTATTCAAGCACGTAGCTGGCCTACTCAGCCGCTCCCCTCACGCACACACTAGCAGCCTGTTTATCAGAGACGGTTACTGCAGGGGCAGAACATTTGAGTTCATTGATACAGCGAGACTAGGCTTTTCGCTTCCATTTGTGGAGGTGTAATGGATATCGTAGAACTTTGTTAGTTGTTCCTTCTTTATGAATGAGATGAGGCAAACCTTTTGCCTCTGTTTCAAAACAAAATAAAATCACATCAAGAGGAATTTCTTTTATAGAGCCAATAATGGTGTGAAGTCCAAGCGTGCAACACCACAAGCTACAGACTAGTAGAGTACTATCACTTTTACATACAGAGCCATATTGCATAGTTTCCAATGCCGTGCCAGGCTTTGTCGGCTCTTCGAGCTTAATTGGAAGGCGCTAGTTTAAATATGCTAGTTGATGAGGAAGCTGCAAGCGAGGTGCGGATAGGGCGAGCACGCAGACGAGTATATAGGAGTACTACTCTAGTACGCGAGCCACGACATGATGGGAGGGAAAACCCATTCACGTGGCTAGGCTATCCAGTGCACCCAGATTGAGGTGTGATACGTCCATTTGACTTCAAAAGTCAAACTACCAGTGTACAATATTGGCTTGCAGCGAGGTTCCTATTTAAAAAAAGGCCGCCGTGCATTCGGCCGGGATCGAACCCACAAAACTAGCTTTAAACTCCTGCGACCACTAGTAGTACTCATTGGAGTACAACGCAACCTAGAATCACCTTTTGTCGCTAGTACATTGTTCCTTACAAGAAACCACTAATAATGCCAAGAAACTACTACTACCACTTACCAACCAGCCCAACCAAGAAATGACTACTCTACAAAGTGTCGTTATAGGCATGTTTCAACCTATGTTGCCCCTTAAGTCAACGCCTTCTACTCGACCGGCAAGCTAGGTGTTATGACTTGTGGGACCTTCATGTCAGTCTGGCCAAAAATCCCCAAGTGACCTCCTACCTCTGGCCCGTCCACACTTAGTCATCCTCTGTCATGGGACGCAACTACCGCCGCTGGCAGAAGGCGAGGTCAAAACCGCTGGCGGTGCGGAGCCCATCTTGCGGCATCCCAGATGCCAGCTCCATCCGGCGCTCGCGACCGCTAGCTAGCCAAGATAGCACACACCCTGCTGGATGCATCCAGCTGCTTGTCTGCAAGGTTTGCTAGCTAGGTTGGCACGTCACTGTGGTGGCTTCCTCGCGCGCGCCGCACTAAGGCCAGCCATCTGGCTCGAGCGAAGGCCAGTGTGGCGGCTTGCTCGCATGTGAGTCACGCTCGGGCCAACCAGCCAACCCGTGTGGAGGCCAGCGCGGTGTCTGGACCGTCCAGCGGAGCGGCAACCAACTCGCTCATCACCGGCGCCACCGACGAACATGCATCAGTACTTTTTGAAGTAATGTTCAGGAAAAATAATGATTGGAGGAGGAAGAATAGGACATAAGGTCATATGTGGGTCCCTCATGTCAACGGTCAAACAAAATGTGTTGGTTGAAGCTGCCTCGTCAGCACAGATGTGTGGGCCAACCTATCATAGACGGGTTTAAACAAGCCTAATCGACACTAGGTACTAGTTTTTTTGGCGCGAATTAAGAATTTTTGGGTATGTTTTTGCTATTTTTTGTACAATAATTTCTTCCTAGGGCTGGTTGAAAGTGGTAGTTTTTGTTAAATACTCTACATACTGTAAGTAGGAGTAGAAGTTCCGCTTTGGAAGCCAATAAGCATGGCTAGTTACATAGTGCCTATGTGTACGTAATTCAAACTAAATATCAACCATGAGTGACTAATATATTGATGGAAAACTCAAAACTATGGAAATAATGGGTATTTTTTGCATGGTTCGAAATACTTGCAATGTTCATGTGCGTTGCAACAGATCACAATTAGAATAATACTTATTCACAAACTTGATAAAAACAGTCTAATTTTGATATACATATATCACTAGAGATATATTATGTTTCAATCAGAATATATTCCTTGGGCTGCTTTGGTGAGGTGAGGGAGCGATGTGGTTGGTTCTAAGATACTAATTAAGGGTTTTTCTGCAAATTGGTAGAGAAGTGGGATGTTGTTGGGAAAAGACAACAACTTACCTCACACTAGTTAGATGTAGATCTAATGGTCAGAAATGACGGATGGCAGACACACTATCATCACCAACTAAGTCTTCTGTAGGAGTACTAGCAAGATGTCTGTGCATTGCACGGAACATCAAGATGCATTTTTCATAAAAACAACTATTGTGAAAGTATCTCGAGAAAACTAATGATATCTCTAGAAAGAGGAGGGATAAGGTGAGGAGGAGTGGGGCGTGGTGGTGGTTGGTGGTCGGGCTGAGCAAAGGCATGGGGATGGACGACGCCGGCAGCGACCACCATGCTAGTTTGTTCCAGAGGATTGCTTTTTTAATTGCTCAACAATGAGGTTGTGAGAGATAAGGATGAATGAGGGAATGCCTTGTCTGCAAATGTGGAGAGAGGTGCGGGTATCTTTTAGTTTAATTTCTATCCGTAAGATATAGATCGGACGGTCTATATTGCAAGATGGCAGGCGTACCATCATCACCAACTCAGTTTTTTATAAGAAAAGAGTTATATGTATGGAGATACAAACGTATTATTGATACTTGTTTCCATAAATTTCGATCTACATTCTATTCAACGGCTGAGCATGTGGGCCTTAGCACGATAACTTCTCGACTGTGTAAAACAAAAGGTTTTCCTGTTGCCGATAAGGAGGAGGTGACGACGCGCTTTCGGCTTCCTCTAGTCCTAGTAGTCATACTAGGTGGTCTATGCACGTTTAGATTTATTCTTTTTCATGTCTCGTATTTGCCGTACTTCCACGACTATTGATGAATACACGGTAAGTTATTCATAGGAAATCCTTTGTTGAGTGCATGTGCGAGAGAGAGAGAGATAGCATGCGTGTGTGATATGTGTAGAGACTGAGGTAATGATAAGAGATTCTTTGTGTCTCTGCATGGAGGATAGAGAGAGACATGTGCATGGGGCTTTGCGTTGTGTAACATGGAGACACATAGACATAATCAGAGAGTGAGTATGTGAGATACACATGCGGACATGGGGAGAGATGTGTGAGTTAGAGAGATGGAGAATTTTGGTGTGCATCTGAGCTAGAGAGAGGGGTGGATATATACATACCTAGAGTTGGGAGAATATGCAAGGGTGTGTGTCTTAAAAGAAGGATCCAGATAGATGGATGTTTGTGCGTGCATGTGTGTGTTTGTGCACGCATGTTGTGAGAGAGAGGGAGTGTGTGTATTTGGAGAAGAGAGACCACTAATGATGTAAACCTAGTATAGGGAAGGGGGAATGGTGTGACATTTGTGTCAAAGAGAGACAAAGGCATGTGTAGTAGAGGGATAGCATGGGTGTAGGCGAGGAGTAGACTATTTGGAAGAGACATCGAGTGTGTGTGGGAGAAGTGTGTGAGAGCTAGAGAGAGAGAGAGAGAGAGATAGATAGGGAGAGATAGAGAGAGAGAGCTAGCGAGGGAGAGAGAGAGAGAAAGAGAGGGGGAGAGAGAGGGGTCATTTGTGTGCAGAAGTGGCGTATATATAGGGAGACAACGTTGATGTTGTTCAAAAGTGGCCTATGTATGGAGACGCAAGGGAAGCGAGTCATCGTGTGTGTGATAGGGACTTCATGAGAGATCTAGAATAGATGGTGTAAAGAACAACGTGCGAGATTGAGAAAGATGATACATTAGGGAGCTATGGAAAGAGTCACGACATATATGTATATAGGGAAGGAACTATGGCGGGTCCGCATGTGTGAGAGATAGAGAGAGGAGACTGGTGCACCAGGAGACAAAGTCTGCTTGTTTGCTGTGGGGGTGGTGTGTGAGATGAGTGTGCGAGAACCACATAACTAGGGAGATAGACGTTTGGGGGTGACGTTGTCGCGGGAAACCACGGCCACCTATGGGGCTGCGAGCCCCTTTTGGTTCGGTGGGGGGATGGGCACGTTGCACAAATACCGTAGAAGCGTCACGCAAAGCACCGGGGATCACACATGCAATTTTACCCAGGTTCGGGCCGCCGTGAGGCGTAAAACCCTACTCCTGCTTTGACGGATTGATGGTGGAAAAGGTGGTGGTGGGTGTAGTGCACTTTGCCCGGCAGGGTTGCCTCAGGCGAAGTGGCTGCGTTCGTTTGGGTACGTGAGGGCCTGAGCATGGCAACCACGTGGACCGAACTGAGCGAACCCCTTTTACATTTGCCATGGGTCTCCTTTTATAGATCAAGGGGTTACCACAGTGGAAAATCAGTCTATGCATACTGATTAGATGGCAAATAGTGCTATCATACCTAACTATGCAGGCTGATAGGGCGCATTAAATGGACAGGCTGACCTGTGACTTGCATTGCTCATGAGGTGGAGCGGTCGCTGAGGGAGTCCGGGATTAAGGGGTCCTCGGACAGCCGACTATATACTTTGGCCGGACTGTTGGACTATGAAGATACAAGATTGAAGACTTCGTCCCGTGTCCGGATGGGACTCTCCTTTGCATGGAAGGCAAGCTTGGCAATTCGGATATGTAGATCTCCTTCTCTGTAACCGACTCTATGTAACCCTAGCCCCCCCCCCCCCGATGTCTATATAAACTGGAGGGTTTAGTCCGTAGGACAAGAACGATCATAATCATAGGCTAGCTTCTAGGGTTTAGCCTCTACGATCTCGTGGTAGATCAACTCTTGTAATACTCATATCATCAAGATCAATCAAGCAGGAAATAGGGTATTACCTCCATCGAGAGGGCCCGAACCTGGGTAAACATCGTGTCCCCCGCCTCCTATTACCATTAGCCT